>NC_090767.1:913091-1005726 GCF_036898095.1 Palaemon carinicauda | reverse complement strand
GGCTTCCCAATACTTCTAATGATCCCTAAGTAATCTATTCCAATGCATAATAACAGAAGGAGGGTGAAAGAGGGATTCACTGTCGGGGTCAAGAGAGTGCTATATGGTGGGAGGGCTTCCCAATACTTCTAATGATCCCTAAGTAATCTATTCCAATGCATAATAACAGAAGGAGGGTGAAAGAGGGATTCACTGTCGGGGTCAAGAGAGTGCTATATGGGCGGAGGGCTTCCCAATACTTCTAATGATCCCTAAGTAATCTATTCCAATGCATAATAACAGAAGGAGGGTGAAAGAGGGATTCACTGTCGGGGTCAAGAGAGTGCTATATGGGTCCGGGAGGGCTTCCCAATACTTCTAATGATCCCTAAGTAATCTATTCCAATGCATAATAACAGAAGGAGGGTGAAAGAGGGATTCACTGTCGGGGTCAAGAGAGTGCTATATGGGTGGGAGGGCTTCCCAATACTTCTAATGATCCCTAGTTAATCTATTCCAATGCATAATAACAGAAGGAGGGTGAAAGAGGGATTCACTGTCGGGGTCAAGAGAGTGCTATATGGGTGGGAGGGCTTCCCAATACTTCTAATGATCCCTAAGTAATCTATTCCAATGCATAATAACAGAAGGAGGGTGAAAGAGGGATTCACTGTCGGGGTCAAGAGAGTGCTATATGGGTCCGGGAGGGCTTCCCAATACTTCTAATGATCCCTAAGTAATCTATTCCAATGCATAATAACAGAAGGAGGGTGAAAGAGGGATTCACTGTCGGGGTCAAGAGAGTGCTATATGGTCCGGAGGGCTTCCCAATACTTCTAATGATCCCTAAGTAATCTATTCCAATGCATAATAACAGAAGGAGGGTGAAAGAGGGATTCACTGTCGGGGTCAAGAGAGTGCTATATGGGTGGGAGGGCTTCCCAATACTTCTAATGATCCCTAAGTAATCTATTCCAATGCATAATAACAGAAGGAGGGTGAAAGAGGGATTCACTGTCGGGGTCAAGAGAGTGCTATATGGGCGGGAGGGCTTCCCAATACTTCTAATGATCCCTAAGTAATCTATTCCAATGCATAATAACAGAAGGAGGGTGAAAGAGGGATTCACTGTCGGGGTCAAGAGAGTGCTATATGGTCCGGAGGGCTTCCCAATACTTCTAATGATCCCTAAGTAATCTATTCCAATGCATAATAACAGAAGGAGGGTGAAAGAGGGATTCACTGTCGGGGTCAAGAGAGTGCTATATGGTGGGAGGGCTTCCCAATACTTCTAATGATCCCTAAGTAATCTATTCCAATGCATAATAACAGAAGGAGGGTGAAAGAGGGATTCACTTCGGGGTCAAGAGAGTGCTATATGGTCCGGAGGGCTTCCCAATACTTCTAATGATCCCTAAGTAATCTATTCCAATGCATAATAACAGAAGGAGGGTGAAAGAGGGATTCACTGTCGGGGTCAAGAGAGTGCTATATGGTCCGGAGGGCTTCCCAATACTTCTAATGATCCCTAAGTAATCTATTCCAATGCATAATAACAGAAGGAGGGTGAAAGAGGGATTCACTGTCGGGGTCAAGAGAGTGCTATATGGTCCGGAGGGCTTCCCAATACTTCTAATGATCCCTAAGTAATCTATTCCAATGCATAATAACAGAAGGAGGGTGAAAGAGGGATTCACTTCGGGGTCAAGAGAGTGCTATATGGTCCGGAGGGCTTCCCAATACTTCTAATGATCCCTAAGTAATCTATTCCAATGCATAATAACAGAAGGAGGGTGAAAGAGGGATTCACTTCGGGGTCAAGAGAGTGCTATATGGTCCGGAGGGCTTCCCAATACTTCTAATGATCCCTAAGTAATCTATTCCAATGCATAATAACAGAAGGAGGGTGAAAGAGGGATTCACTTCGGGGTCAAGAGAGTGCTATATGGTCCGGAGGGCTTCCCAATACTTCTAATGATCCCTAAGTAATCTATTCCAATGCATAATAACAGAAGGAGGGTGAAAGAGGGATTCACTCTCGGGGTCAAGAGAGTGCTATATGGTCCGGAGGGCTTCCCAATACTTCTAATGATCCCTAAGTAATCTATTCCAATGCATAATAACAGAAGGAGGGTGAAAGAGGGATTCACTTCGGGGTCAAGAGAGTGCTATATGGTCCGGAGGGCTTCCCAATACTTCTAATGATCCCTAAGTAATCTATTCCAATGCATAATAACAGAAGGAGGGTGAAAGAGGGATTCACTTCGGGGTCAAGAGAGTGCTATATGGTCCGGAGGGCTTCCCAATACTTCTAATGATCCCTAAGTAATCTATTCCAATGCATAATAACAGAAGGAGGGTGAAAGAGGGATTCACTGTCGGGGTCAAGAGAGTGCTATATGGTCCGGAGGGCTTCCCAATACTTCTAATGATCCCTAGTTAATCTATTCCAATGCATAATAACAGAAGGAGGGTGAAAGAGGGATTCACTGTCGGGGTCAAGAGAGTGCTATATGGTCCGGAGGGCTTCCCAATACTTCTAATGATCCCTAGTTAATCTATTCCAATGCATAATAACAGAAGGAGGGTGAAAGAGGGATTCACTGTCGGGGTCAAGAGAGTGCTATATGGCGGAGGGGCTTCCCAATACTTCTAATGATCCCTAGTTAATCTATTCCAATGCAAAATAACAGAAGGAGGGTGAAAGAGGGATTCACTGTCGGGGTCAAGAGAGTGCTATATGGCGGAGGGCTTCCCAATACTTCTAATGATCCCTAGTTAATCTATTCCAATGCAAAATAACAGAAGGGGGTGAAAGAGGGATTCACTGTCGGGGTCAAGAGAGTGCTATATGGCGGGAGGGCTTCCCAATACTTCTAATGATCCCTAGTTAATCTATTCCAATGCAAAATAACAGAAGGGGGTGAAAGAGGGATTCACTGTCGGGGTCAAGAGAGTGCTATATGGGCGGGAGGGCTTCCCAATACTTCTAATGATCCCTAGTTAATCTATTCCAATGCAAAATAACAGAAGGGGGTGAAAGAGGGATTCACTGTCGGGGTCAAGAGAGTGCTATATGGGCGGGAGGGGTTCCCAATACTTCTAATGATCCCTAGTTAATCTATTCCAATGCAAAATAACAGAAGGGGGTGAAAGAGGGATTCACTGTTCGGGGTCAAGAGAGTGCTATATGGGCGGGAGGGGTTCCCAATACTTCTAATGATCCCTAGTTAATCTATTCCAATGCAAAATAACAGAAGGGGGTGAGAGAGGGATTCACTGTCGGGGTCAAGAGAGTGCTATATGGGCGGGAGGGGTTCCCAATACTTCTAATGATCCCTAGTTAATCTATTCCAATGCAAAATAACAGAAGGGGGTGAGAGAGGGATTCATGTCGGGGTCAAGAGAGTGCTATATGGGCGGGAGGGGTTCCCAATACTTCTAATGATCCCTAGTTAATCTATTCCAATGCAAAATAACAGAAGGGGGTGAGAGAGGGATTCACTGTTCGGGGTCAAGAGAGTGCTATATGGGCGGGAGGGGTTCCCAATACTTCTAATGATCCCTAGTTAATCTATTCCAATGCAAAATAACAGAAGGGGGTGAGAGAGGGATTTCTGTTCGGGGTCAAGAGAGTGCTATATGGGCGGGAGGGGTTCCCAATACTTCTAATGATCCCTAGTTAATCTATTCCAATGCAAAATAACAGAAGGGGGTGAGAGAGGGATTCATGTTGGGGTCAAGAGAGTGCTATATGGGCGGGAGGGGTTCCCAATACTTCTAATGATCCCTAGTTAATCTATTCCAATGCAAAATAACAGAAGGGGGTGAGAGAGGGATTCTGTCGGGGTCAAGAGAGTGCTATATGGGCGGGAGGGGTTCCCAATACTTCTAATGATCCCTAGTTAATCTATTCCAATGCAAAATAACAGAAGGGGGGTGAAAGAGGGATTCTGTTGGGGTCAAGAGAGTGCTATATGGGCGGGAGGGGTTCCCAATACTTCTAATGATCCCTAGTTAATCTATTCCAATGCAAAATAACAGAAGGGGGGTGAAAGAGGGATTCTCTGTTGGGGTCAAGAGAGTGCTATATGGGCGGGAGGGGTTCCC
Organism: Palaemon carinicauda; assembly: GCF_036898095.1. NCBI lineage: Eukaryota > Metazoa > Arthropoda > Malacostraca > Decapoda > Palaemonidae > Palaemon > Palaemon carinicauda. The sequence goes on along the minus strand of NC_090767.1, from coordinate 1,001,637 downwards.
AATACTTCTAATGATCCCTAGTTAATCTATTCCAATGCAAAATAACAGAAGGGGGGTGAAAGAGGGATTCTCTGTTGGGGTCAAGAGAGTGCTATATGGGCGGGAGGGGTTCCCAATACTTCTAATGATCCCTAGTTAATCTATTCCAATGCAAAATAACAGAAGGGGGGTGAAAGAGGGATTCTCTGTTGGGGTCAAGAGAGTGCTATATGGGCGGGAGGGGTTCCCAATACTTCTAATGATCCCTAGTTAATCTATTCCAATGCAAAATAACAGAAGGGGGGTGAAAGAGGGATTCTCTGTTGGGGTCAAGAGAGTGCTATATGGGCGGGAGGGGTTCCCAATACTTCTAATGATCCCTAGTTAATCTATTCCAATGCAAAATAACAGAAGGGGGGTGAAGAGAGGATTCTCTGTTGGGGTCAAGAGAGTGCTATATGGGAGGGAGGGCTTCCCAATACTTCTAATGATCCCTAGTTAATCTATTCCAATGCAAAATAACAGAAGGGGGGTGAAGAGAGGATTCTCTGTTGGGGTCAAGAGAGTGCTATATGGGAGGGAGGGCTTCCCAATACTTCTAATGATCCCTAGTTAATCTATTCCAATGCAAAATAACAGAAGGGGGGTGAAAGAGGATTCTCTGTTGGGGTCAAGAGAGTGCTATATGGGAGGGAGGGCTTCCCAATACTTCTAATGATCCCTAGTTAATCTATTCCAATGCAAAATAACAGAAGGGGGGTGAAAGAGGATTCTCTGTTGGGGTCAAGAGAGTGCTATATGGGAGGGAGGGCTTCCCAATACTTCTAATGATCCCTAGTTAATCTATTCCAATGCAAAATAACAGAAGGGGGGTGAAAGAGGATTCTCTGTTGGGGTCAAGAGAGTGCTATATGGGAGGGAGGGCTTCCCAATACTTCTAATGATCCCTAGTTAATCTATTCCAATGCAAAATAACAGAAGGGGGGTGAAGAGAGGATTCTCTGTTGGGGTCAAGAGAGTGCTATATGGGAGGGAGGGCTTCCCAATACTTCTAATGATCCCTAGTTAATCTATTCCAATGCAAAATAACAGAAGGGGGGTGAAAGAGGATTCTCTGTTGGGGTCAAGAGAGTGCTATATGGGAGGGAGGGCTTCCCAATACTTCTAATGATCCCTAGTTAATCTATTCCAATGCAAAATAACAGAAGGGGGGTGAAAGAGGATTCTCTGTTGGGGTCAAGAGAGTGCTATATGGGAGGGAGGGCTTCCCAATACTTCTAATGATCCCTAGTTAATCTATTCCAATGCAAAATAACAGAAGGGGGGTGAAGAGAGGATTCTCTGTTGGGGTCAAGAGAGTGCTATATGGGAGGGAGGGCTTCCCAATACTTCTAATGATCCCTAGTTAATCTATTCCAATGCAAAATAACAGAAGGGGGGTGAAAGAGGATTCTCTGTTGGGGTCAAGAGAGTGCTATATGGGAGGGAGGGCTTCCCAATACTTCTAATGATCCCTAGTTAATCTATTCCAATGCAAAATAACAGAAGGGGGGTGAAAGAGGATTCTCTGTTGGGGTCAAGAGAGTGCTATATGGGAGGGAGGGCTTCCCAATACTTCTAATGATCCCTAGTTAATCTATTCCAATGCAAAATAACAGAAGGGGGGTGAAAGAGGATTCTCTGTTGGGGTCAAGAGAGTGCTATATGGGAGGGAGGGCTTCCCAATACTTCTAATGATCCCTAGTTAATCTATTCCAATGCAAAATAACAGAAGGGGGGTGAAAGAGGGATTCTCTGTTGGGGTCAAGAGAGTGCTATATGGGAGGGAGGGCTTCCCAATACTTCTAATGATCCCTAGTTAATCTATTCCAATGCAAAATAACAGAAGGGGGTGAAAGAGGGATTCTCTGTTGGGGTCAAGAGAGTGCTATATGGGCGGGAGGGCTTCCCAATACTTCTAATGATCCCTAGTTAATCTATTCCAATGCAAAATAACAGAAGGGGGGTGAAAGAGGGATTCTGTTGGGGTCAAGAGAGTGCTATATGGGCGGGAGGGCTTCCCAATACTTCTAATGATCCCTAGTTAATCTATTCCAATGCAAAATAACAGAAGGGGGTGAAAGAGGGATTCACTGTTGGGGTCAAGAGAGTGCTATATGGGCGGGAGGGCTTCCCAATACTTCTAATGATCCCTAGTTAATCTATTCCAATGCAAAATAACAGAAGGGGGGTGAAAGAGGGATTCACTGTTGGGGTCAAGAGAGTGCTATATGGGCGGGAGGGTTCCCAATACTTCTAATGATCCCTAGTTAATCTATTCCAATGCAAAATAACAGAAGGGGGTGAGAGAGGGATTCACTGTCGGGGTCAAGAGAGTGCTATATGGGCGGGAGGGGTTCCCAATACTTCTAATGATCCCTAGTTAATCTATTCCAATGCAAAATAACAGAAGGGGGGTGAAAGAGGGATTCTGTTGGGGTCAAGAGAGTGCTATATGGGCGGGAGGGGTTCCCAATACTTCTAATGATCCCTAGTTAATCTATTCCAATGCAAAATAACAGAAGGGGGTGAAAGAGGGATTCATGTCGGGGTCAAGAGAGTGCTATATGGGCGGGAGGGGTTCCCAATACTTCTAATGATCCCTAGTTAATCTATTCCAATGCAAAATAACAGAAGGGGGGTGAGAGAGGGATTCTGTTCGGGGTCAAGAGAGTGCTATATGGGCGGGAGGGGTTCCCAATACTTCTAATGATCCCTAGTTAATCTATTCCAATGCAAAATAACAGAAGGGGGGTGAGAGAGGGATTCATGTCGGGGTCAAGAGAGTGCTATATGGGCGGGAGGGGTTCCCAATACTTCTAATGATCCCTAGTTAATCTATTCCAATGCAAAATAACAGAAGGGGGGTGAGAGAGGGATTCTGTTGGGGTCAAGAGAGTGCTATATGGGCGGGAGGGGTTCCCAATACTTCTAATGATCCCTAGTTAATCTATTCCAATGCAAAATAACAGAAGGGGGGTGAGAGAGGGATTTCTGTTGGGGTCAAGAGAGTGCTATATGGGCGGGAGGGGTTCCCAATACTTCTAATGATCCCTAGTTAATCTATTCCAATGCAAAATAACAGAAGGGGGGTGAGAGAGGGATTCACTGTTGGGGTCAAGAGAGTGCTATATGGGCGGGAGGGGTTCCCAATACTTCTAATGATCCCTAGTTAATCTATTCCAATGCAAAATAACAGAAGGGGGGTGAAGAGGGATTCTCTGTTGGGGTCAAGAGAGTGCTATATGGGCGGGAGGGGTTCCCAATACTTCTAATGATCCCTAGTTAATCTATTCCAATGCAAAATAACAGAAGGGGGGTGAAGAGGGATTCACTGTTGGGGTCAAGAGAGTGCTATATGGGCGGGAGGGGTTCCCAATACTTCTAATGATCCCTAGTTAATCTATTCCAATGCAAAATAACAGAAGGGGGGTGAAAGAGGGATTCTCTGTTGGGGTCAAGAGAGTGCTATATGGGCGGGAGGGGTTCCCAATACTTCTAATGATCCCTAGTTAATCTATTCCAATGCAAAATAACAGAAGGGGGGTGAAAGAGGGATTCACTGTTGGGGTCAAGAGAGTGCTATATGGGCGGGAGGGGTTCCCAATACTTCTAATGATCCCTAGTTAATCTATTCCAATGCAAAATAACAGAAGGGGGGTGAAAGAGGGATTCTGTTGGGGTCAAGAGAGTGCTATATGGGCGGGAGGGGTTCCCAATACTTCTAATGATCCCTAGTTAATCTATTCCAATGCAAAATAACAGAAGGGGGGTGAAAGAGGGATTCTCTGTTGGGGTCAAGAGAGTGCTATATGGGCGGGAGGGGTTCCCAATACTTCTAATGATCCCTAGTTAATCTATTCCAATGCAAAATAACAGAAGGGGGGTGAAAGAGGGATTCTCTGTTGGGGTCAAGAGAGTGCTATATGGGCGGGAGGGGTTCCCAATACTTCTAATGATCCCTAGTTAATCTATTCCAATGCAAAATAACAGAAGGGGGGTGAAAGAGGGATTCTGTTGGGGTCAAGAGAGTGCTATATGGGCGGGAGGGGTTCCCAATACTTCTAATGATCCCTAGTTAATCTATTCCAATGCAAAATAACAGAAGGGGGGTGAAAGAGGGATTCTCTGTTGGGGTCAAGAGAGTGCTATATGGGCGGGAGGGTTCCCAATACTTCTAATGATCCCTAGTTAATCTATTCCAATGCAAAATAACAGAAGGGGGGTGAAAGAGGGATTCACTGTTGGGGTCAAGAGAGTGCTATATGGGCGGGAGGGTTCCCAATACTTCTAATGATCCCTAGTTAATCTATTCCAATGCAAAATAACAGAAGGGGGGTGAAAGAGGGATTCACTGTTGGGGTCAAGAGAGTGCTATATGGGCGGGAGGGCTTCCCAATACTTCTAATGATCCCTAGTTAATCTATTCCAATGCAAAATAACAGAAGGGGGGTGAAAGAGGGATTCTCTGTTGGGGTCAAGAGAGTGCTATATGGGAGGGAGGGCTTCCCAATACTTCTAATGATCCCTAGTTAATCTATTCCAATGCAAAATAACAGAAGGGGGGTGAAAGAGGGATTCACTGTTGGGGTCAAGAGAGTGCTATATGGGCGGGAGGGCTTCCCAATACTTCTAATGATCCCTAGTTAATCTATTCCAATGCAAAATAACAGAAGGGGGGTGAGAGAGGATTCACTGTTGGGGTCAAGAGAGTGCTATATGGGCGGGAGGGCTTCCCAATACTTCTAATGATCCCTAGTTAATCTATTCCAATGCAAAATAACAGAAGGGGGGTGAAAGAGGGATTCTCTGTTGGGGTCAAGAGAGTGCTATATGGGAGGGAGGGCTTCCCAATACTTCTAATGATCCCTAGTTAATCTATTCCAATGCAAAATAACAGAAGGGGGGTGAAAGAGGGATTCACTGTTGGGGTCAAGAGAGTGCTATATGGGGGAGGGCTTCCCAATACTTCTAATGATCCCTAGTTAATCTATTCCAATGCAAAATAACAGAAGGGGGGTGAAAGAGGGATTCACTGTTGGGGTCAAGAGAGTGCTATATGGGCGGGAGGGCTTCCCAATACTTCTAATGATCCCTAGTTAATCTATTCCAATGCAAAATAACAGAAGGGGGTGAAAGAGGGATTCACTGTTCGGGGTCAAGAGAGTGCTATATGGGCGGGAGGGCTTCCCAATACTTCTAATGATCCCTAGTTAATCTATTCCAATGCAAAATAACAGAAGGGGGGTGAAAGAGGGATTCACTGTGGGGTCAAGAGAGTGCTATATGGGCGGGAGGGCTTCCCAATACTTCTAATGATCCCTAGTTAATCTATTCCAATGCAAAATAACAGAAGGGGGTGAAAGAGGGATTCACTGTCGGGGTCAAGAGAGTGCTATATGGCGGGAGAGGGCTTCCCAATACTTCTAATGATCCCTAGTTAATCTATTCCAATGCAAAATAACAGAAGGGGGTGAAAGAGGGATTCACTGTCGGGGTCAAGAGAGTGCTATATGGCGGGGGGGTTCCCAATACTTCTAATGATCCCTAGTTAATCTATTCCAATGCAAAATAACAGAAGGGGGGTGAAAGAGGGATTCACTGTCGGGGTCAAGAGAGTGCTATATGGGCGGGAGGGCTTCCCAATACTTCTAATGATCCCTAGTTAATCTATTCCAATGCAAAATAACAGAAGGGGGTGAAAGAGGGATTCACTGTCGGGGTCAAGAGAGTGCTATATGGGCGGGAGGGCTTCCCAATACTTCTAATGATCCCTAGTTAATCTATTCCAATGCAAAATAACAGAAGGGGGGTGAAAGAGGGATTCACTGTCGGGGTCAAGAGAGTGCTATATGGCGGGAGGGTTCCCAATACTTCTAATGATCCCTAGTTAATCTATTCCAATGCAAAATAACAGAAGGGGGGTGAAGAGGGATTCACTGTCGGGGTCAAGAGAGTGCTATATGGCGGGAGGGGTTCCCAATACTTCTAATGATCCCTAGTTAATCTATTCCAATGCAAAATAACAGAAGGGGGGTGAAAGAGGGATTCACTGTCGGGGTCAAGAGAGTGCTATATGGCGGGAGGGTTCCCAATACTTCTAATGATCCCTAGTTAATCTATTCCAATGCAAAATAACAGAAGGGGGTGAAAGAGGGATTCACTGTCGGGGTCAAGAGAGTGCTATATGGCGGGAGGGGTTCCCAATACTTCTAATGATCCCTAGTTAATCTATTCCAATGCAAAATAACAGAAGGGGGGTGAAAGAGGGATTCACTGTCGGGGTCAAGAGAGTGCTATATGGCGGGAGGGTTCCCAATACTTCTAATGATCCCTAGTTAATCTATTCCAATGCAAAATAACAGAAGGGGGGTGAAAGAGGGATTCACTGTCGGGGTCAAGAGAGTGCTATATGGCGGGAGGGGTTCCCAATACTTCTAATGATCCCTAGTTAATCTATTCCAATGCAAAATAACAGAAGGGGGGTGAAAGAGGGATTCACTGTCGGGGTCAAGAGAGTGCTATATGGCGGGAGGGTTCCCAATACTTCTAATGATCCCTAGTTAATCTATTCCAATGCAAAATAACAGAAGGGGGGTGAAAGAGGGATTCACTGTCGGGGTCAAGAGAGTGCTATATGGCGGGAGGGCTTCCCAATACTTCTAATGATCCCTAGTTAATCTATTCCAATGCAAAATAACAGAAGGGGGGTGAAAGAGGGATTCACTGTCGGGGTCAAGAGAGTGCTATATGGCGGGAGGGCTTCCCAATACTTCTAATGATCCCTAGTTAATCTATTCCAATGCAAAATAACAGAAGGGGGGTGAAAGAGGGATTCACTGTCGGGGTCAAGAGAGTGCTATATGGCGGGAGGGCTTCCCAATACTTCTAATGATCCCTAGTTAATCTATTCCAATGCAAAATAACAGAAGGGGGGTGAAAGAGGGATTCACTGTCGGGGTCAAGAGAGTGCTATATGGCGGGAGGGCTTCCCAATACTTCTAATGATCCCTAGTTAATCTATTCCAATGCAAAATAACAGAAGGGGGGTGAAAGAGGGATTCACTGTCGGGGTCAAGAGAGTGCTATATGGCGGGAGGGCTTCCCAATACTTCTAATGATCCCTAGTTAATCTATTCCAATGCAAAATAACAGAAGGGGGGTGAAAGAGGGATTCACTGTTGGGGTCAAGAGAGTGCTATATGGACGGGAGGGCTTCCCAATACTTCTAATGATCCCTAGTTAATCTATTCCAATGCAAAATAACAGAAGGGGGGTGAAGAGGGATTCACTGTCGGGGTCAAGAGAGTGCTATATGGCGGGAGGGGTTCCCAATACTTCTAATGATCCCTAGTTAATCTATTCCAATGCAAAATAACAGAAGGGGGGTGAAAGAGGGATTCACTGTCGGGGTCAAGAGAGTGCTATATGGACGGGAGGGCTTCCCAATACTTCTAATGATCCCTAGTTAATCTATTCCAATGCAAAATAACAGAAGGGGGGTGAAAGAGGGATTCACTGTTGGGGTCAAGAGAGTGCTATATGGACGGGAGGGCTTCCCAATACTTCTAATGATCCCTAGTTAATCTATTCCAATGCAAAATAACAGAAGGGGGGTGAAAGAGGGATTCACTGTTGGGGTCAAGAGAGTGCTATATGGGCGGGAGGGCTTCCCAATACTTCTAATGATCCCTAGTTAATCTATTCCAATGCAAAATAACAGAAGGGGGGTGAAAGAGGGATTCACTGTTGGGGTCAAGAGAGTGCTATATGGGACGGGAGGGCTTCCCAATACTTCTAATGATCCCTAGTTAATCTATTCCAATGCAAAATAACAGAAGGGGGGTGAAAGAGGGATTCACTGTTGGGGTCAAGAGAGTGCTATATGGGCGGGAGGGCTTCCCAATACTTCTAATGATCCCTAGTTAATCTATTCCAATGCAAAATAACAGAAGGGGGGTGAAAGAGGGATTCACTGTCGGGGTCAAGAGAGTGCTATATGGGCGGGAGGGCTTCCCAATACTTCTAATGATCCCTAGTTAATCTATTCCAATGCAAAATAACAGAAGGGGGGTGAAAGAGGGATTCACTGTTGGGGTCAAGAGAGTGCTATATGGGCGGGAGGGCTTCCCAATACTTCTAATGATCCCTAGTTAATCTATTCCAATGCAAAATAACAGAAGGGGGGTGAAAGAGGGATTCACTGTTGGGGTCAAGAGAGTGCTATATGGGCGGGAGGGCTTCCCAATACTTCTAATGATCCCTAGTTAATCTATTCCAATGCAAAATAACAGAAGGGGGTGAGAGAGGGATTCACTGTTCGGGGTCAAGAGAGTGCTATATGGGCGGGAGGGGTTCCCAATACTTCTAATGATCCCTAGTTAATCTATTCCAATGCAAAATAACAGAAGGGGGGTGAGAGAGGGATTCACTGTCGGGGTCAAGAGAGTGCTATATGGGCGGGAGGGGTTCCCAATACTTCTAATGATCCCTAGTTAATCTATTCCAATGCAAAATAACAGAAGGGGGTGAGAGAGGGATTCACTGTTCGGGGTCAAGAGAGTGCTATATGGGCGGGAGGGGTTCCCAATACTTCTAATGATCCCTAGTTAATCTATTCCAATGCAAAATAACAGAAGGGGGTGAGAGAGGGATTTCTGTTCGGGGTCAAGAGAGTGCTATATGGGCGGGAGGGGTTCCCAATACTTCTAATGATCCCTAGTTAATCTATTCCAATGCAAAATAACAGAAGGGGGTGAGAGAGGGATTCACTGTCGGGGTCAAGAGAGTGCTATATGGGCGGGAGGGGTTCCCAATACTTCTAATGATCCCTAGTTAATCTATTCCAATGCAAAATAACAGAAGGGGGTGAGAGAGGGATTCAGTGTCGGGGTCAAGAGAGTGCTATATGGGCGGGAGGGGTTCCCAATACTTGTAATGATCCCTAGTTAATCTATTCCAATGCAAAATAACAGAAGGGGGTGAGAGAGGGATTCACTGTTCGGGGTCAAGAGAGTGCTATATGGGCGGGAGGGGTTCCCAATACTTGTAATGATCCCTAGTTAATCTATTCCAATGCAAAATAACAGAAGGGGGTGAGAGAGGGATTCAGTGTCGGGGTCAAGAGAGTGCTATATGGGCGGGAGGGGTTCCCAATACTTGTAATGATCCCTAGTTAATCTATTCCAATGCAAAATAACAGAAGGGGGTGAGAGAGGGATTCAGTGTCGGGGTCAAGAGAGTGCTATATGGGCGGGAGGGGTTCCCAATACTTGTAATGATCCCTAGTTAATCTATTCCAATGCAAAATAACAGAAGGGGGGTGAGAGAGGGATTCAGTGTCGGGGTCAAGAGAGTGCTATATGGGCGGGAGGGGTTCCCAATACTTGTAATGATCCCTAGTTAATCTATTCCAATGCAAAATAACAGAAGGGGGGTGAGAGAGGGATTCAGTGTCGGGGTCAAGAGAGTGCTATATGGGCGGGAGGGGTTCCCAATACTTGTAATGATCCCTAGTTAATCTATTCCAATGCAAAATAACAGAAGGGGGGTGAGAGAGGGATTCAGTGTCGGGGTCAAGAGAGTGCTATATGGGCGGGAGGGGTTCCCAATACTTGTAATGATCCCTAGTTAATCTATTCCAATGCAAAATAACAGAAGGGGGGTGAGAGAGGGATTCAGTGTCGGGGTCAAGAGAGTGCTATATGGGCGGGAGGGGTTCCCAATACTTGTAATGATCCCTAGTTAATCTATTCCAATGCAAAATAACAGAAGGGGGGTGAGAGAGGGATTCAGTGTCGGGGTCAAGAGAGTGCTATATGGGCGGGAGGGGTTCCCAATACTTGTAATGATCCCTAGTTAATCTATTCCAATGCAAAATAACAGAAGGGGGGTGAGAGAGGGATTCACTGTTCGGGGTCAAGAGAGTGCTATATGGGCGGGAGGGGTTCCCAATACTTGTAATGATCCCTAGTTAATCTATTCCAATGCAAAATAACAGAAGGGGGGTGAGAGAGGGATTCAGTGTCGGGGTCAAGAGAGTGCTATATGGGCGGGAGGGGTTCCCAATACTTGTAATGATCCCTAGTTAATCTATTCCAATGCAAAATAACAGAAGGGGGGTGAGAGAGGGATTCACTGTTCGGGGTCAAGAGAGTGCTATATGGGCGGGAGGGGTTCCCAATACTTGTAATGATCCCTAGTTAATCTATTCCAATGCAAAATAACAGAAGGGGGGTGAGAGAGGGATTCAGTGTCGGGGTCAAGAGAGTGCTATATGGGCGGGAGGGGTTCCCAATACTTGTAATGATCCCTAGTTAATCTATTCCAATGCAAAATAACAGAAGGGGGGTGAGAGAGGGATTCACTGTCGGGGTCAAGAGAGTGCTATATGGGCGGGAGGGGTTCCCAATACTTGTAATGATCCCTAGTTAATCTATTCCAATGCAAAATAACAGAAGGGGGGTGAGAGAGGGATTCACTGTTGGGGTCAAGAGAGTGCTATATGGGCGGGAGGGGTTCCCAATACTTGTAATGATCCCTAGTTAATCTATTCCAATGCAAAATAACAGAAGGGGGGTGAGAGAGGGATTCACTGTTGGGGTCAAGAGAGTGCTATATGGGCGGGAGGGGTTCCCAATACTTGTAATGATCCCTAGTTAATCTATTCCAATGCAAAATAACAGAAGGGGGGTGAGAGAGGGATTCACTGTTGGGGTCAAGAGAGTGCTATATGGGCGGGAGGGGTTCCCAATACTTGTAATGATCCCTAGTTAATCTATTCCAATGCAAAATAACAGAAGGGGGGTGAGAGAGGGATTCACTGTTGGGGTCAAGAGAGTGCTATATGGGCGGGAGGGGTTCCCAATACTTGTAATGATCCCTAGTTAATCTATTCCAATGCAAAATAACAGAAGGGGGGTGAGAGAGGGATTCACTGTTGGGGTCAAGAGAGTGCTATATGGGCGGGAGGGGTTCCCAATACTTGTAATGATCCCTAGTTAATCTATTCCAATGCAAAATAACAGAAGGGGGGTGAGAGAGGGATTCACTGTTGGGGTCAAGAGAGTGCTATATGGGCGGGAGGGGTTCCCAATACTTGTAATGATCCCTAGTTAATCTATTCCAATGCAAAATAACAGAAGGGGGGTGAGAGAGGGATTCACTGTTGGGGTCAAGAGAGTGCTATATGGGCGGGAGGGGTTCCCAATACTTGTAATGATCCCTAGTTAATCTATTCCAATGCAAAATAACAGAAGGGGGGTGAGAGAGGGATTCACTGTTGGGGTCAAGAGAGTGCTATATGGGCGGGAGGGGTTCCCAATACTTGTAATGATCCCTAGTTAATCTATTCCAATGCAAAATAACAGAAGGGGGGTGAGAGAGGGATTTCTGTTGGGGTCAAGAGAGTGCTATATGGGCGGGAGGGGTTCCCAATACTTGTAATGATCCCTAGTTAATCTATTCCAATGCAAAATAACAGAAGGGGGTGAGAGAGGGATTCACTGTCGGGGTCAAGAGAGTGCTATATGGGCGGGAGGGGTTCCCAATACTTGTAATGATCCCTAGTTAATCTATTCCAATGCAAAATAACAGAAGGGGGGTGAGAGAGGGATTCACTGTTGGGGTCAAGAGAGTGCTATATGGGCGGGAGGGGTTCCCAATACTTGTAATGATCCCTAGTTAATCTATTCCAATGCAAAATAACAGAAGGGGGTGAGAGAGGGATTCATGTCGGGGTCAAGAGAGTGCTATATGGGCGGGAGGGGTTCCCAATACTTGTAATGATCCCTAGTTAATCTATTCCAATGCAAAATAACAGAAGGGGGTGAGAGAGGGATTCACTGTTCGGGGTCAAGAGAGTGCTATATGGGCGGGAGGGGTTCCCAATACTTGTAATGATCCCTAGTTAATCTATTCCAATGCAAAATAACAGAAGGGGGGTGAGAGAGGGATTCATGTCGGGGTCAAGAGAGTGCTATATGGGCGGGAGGGGTTCCCAATACTTGTAATGATCCCTAGTTAATCTATTCCAATGCAAAATAACAGAAGGGGGGTGAGAGAGGGATTCACTGTTCGGGGTCAAGAGAGTGCTATATGGGCGGGAGGGGTTCCCAATACTTGTAATGATCCCTAGTTAATCTATTCCAATGCAAAATAACAGAAGGTGGGTGAGAGAGGGATTCAGTGTCGGGGTCAAGAGAGTGCTATATGGGCGGGAGGGGTTCCCAATACTTGTAATGATCCCTAGTTAATCTATTCCAATGCAAAATAACAGAAGGGGGGTGAGAGAGGGATTCAGTGTCGGGGTCAAGAGAGTGCTATATGGGCGGGAGGGGTTCCCAATACTTGTAATGATCCCTAGTTAATCTATTCCAATGCAAAATAACAGAAGGGGGGTGAGAGAGGGATTCAGTGTCGGGGTCAAGAGAGTGCTATATGGGCGGGAGGGGTTCCCAATACTTGTAATGATCCCTAGTTAATCTATTCCAATGCAAAATAACAGAAGGGGGGTGAGAGAGGGATTCAGTTCGGGGTCAAGAGAGTGCTATATGGGCGGGAGGGGTTCCCAATACTTGTAATGATCCCTAGTTAATCTATTCCAATGCAAAATAACAGAAGGGGGGTGAGAGAGGGATTTCTGTTCGGGGTCAAGAGAGTGCTATATGGGCGGGAGGGGTTCCCAATACTTGTAATGATCCCTAGTTAATCTATTCCAATGCAAAATAACAGAAGGGGGGTGAGAGAGGGATTCAGTGTCGGGGTCAAGAGAGTGCTATATGGGCGGGAGGGGTTCCCAATACTTGTAATGATCCCTAGTTAATCTATTCCAATGCAAAATAACAGAAGGGGGGTGAGAGAGGGATTCAGTTCGGGGTCAAGAGAGTGCTATATGGGCGGGAGGGGTTCCCAATACTTGTAATGATCCCTAGTTAATCTATTCCAATGCAAAATAACAGAAGGGGGGTGAGAGAGGGATTCACTGTTCGGGGTCAAGAGAGTGCTATATGGGCGGGAGGGGTTCCCAATACTTGTAATGATCCCTAGTTAATCTATTCCAATGCAAAATAACAGAAGGGGGGTGAGAGAGGGATTCAGTGTCGGGGTCAAGAGAGTGCTATATGGGCGGGAGGGGTTCCCAATACTTGTAATGATCCCTAGTTAATCTATTCCAATGCAAAATAACAGAAGGGGGGTGAGAGAGGGATTCTGTTCGGGGTCAAGAGAGTGCTATATGGGCGGGAGGGGTTCCCAATACTTGTAATGATCCCTAGTTAATCTATTCCAATGCAAAATAACAGAAGGGGGGTGAGAGAGGGATTCAGTGTCGGGGTCAAGAGAGTGCTATATGGGCGGGAGGGGTTCCCAATACTTGTAATGATCCCTAGTTAATCTATTCCAATGCAAAATAACAGAAGGGGGGTGAGAGAGGGATTCAGTGTCGGGGTCAAGAGAGTGCTATATGGGCGGGAGGGGTTCCCAATACTTGTAATGATCCCTAGTTAATCTATTCCAATGCAAAATAACAGAAGGGGGGTGAGAGAGGGATTCAGTGTCGGGGTCAAGAGAGTGCTATATGGGCGGGAGGGGTTCCCAATACTTGTAATGATCCCTAGTTAATCTATTCCAATGCAAAATAACAGAAGGGGGGTGAGAGAGGGATTCAGTGTCGGGGTCAAGAGAGTGCTATATGGGCGGGAGGGGTTCCCAATACTTGTAATGATCCCTAGTTAATCTATTCCAATGCAAAATAACAGAAGGGGGGTGAGAGAGGGATTCACTGTTGGGGTCAAGAGAGTGCTATATGGGCGGGAGGGGTTCCCAATACTTGTAATGATCCCTAGTTAATCTATTCCAATGCAAAATAACAGAAGGGGGGTGAGAGAGGGATTCAGTGTCGGGGTCAAGAGAGTGCTATATGGGCGGGAGGGGTTCCCAATACTTGTAATGATCCCTAGTTAATCTATTCCAATGCAAAATAACAGAAGGGGGGTGAGAGAGGGATTCAGTGTCGGGGTCAAGAGAGTGCTATATGGGCGGGAGGGGTTCCCAATACTTGTAATGATCCCTAGTTAATCTATTCCAATGCAAAATAACAGAAGGGGGGTGAGAGAGGGATTCACTGTTGGGGTCAAGAGAGTGCTATATGGGCGGGAGGGGTTCCCAATACTTCTAATGATCCCTAGTTAATCTATTCCAATGCAAAATAACAGAAGGGGGGTGAGAGAGGGATTCACTGTTCGGGGTCAAGAGAGTGCTATATGGGCGGGAGGGGTTCCCAATACTTGTAATGATCCCTAGTTAATCTATTCCAATGCAAAATAACAGAAGGGGGGTGAGAGAGGGATTCTCTGTTGGGGTCAAGAGAGTGCTATATGGGCGGGAGGGGTTCCCAATACTTCTAATGATCCCTAGTTAATCTATTCCAATGCAAAATAACAGAAGGGGGGTGAGAGAGGGATTCATGTTGGGGTCAAGAGAGTGCTATATGGGCGGGAGGGGTTCCCAATACTTCTAATGATCCCTAGTTAATCTATTCCAATGCAAAATAACAGAAGGGGGGTGAGAGAGGGATTCATGTGGGGTCAAGAGAGTGCTATATGGGCGGGAGGGGTTCCCAATACTTGTAATGATCCCTAGTTAATCTATTCCAATGCAAAATAACAGAAGGGGGGTGAGAGAGGGATTCTCTGTTGGGGTCAAGAGAGTGCTATATGGGCGGGAGGGGTTCCCAATACTTCTAATGATCCCTAGTTAATCTATTCCAATGCAAAATAACAGAAGGGGGGTGAGAGAGGGATTCACTGTTGGGGTCAAGAGAGTGCTATATGGGCGGGAGGGGTTCCCAATACTTGTAATGATCCCTAGTTAATCTATTCCAATGCAAAATAACAGAAGGGGGGTGAGAGAGGGATTCACTGTTGGGGTCAAGAGAGTGCTATATGGGCGGGAGGGGTTCCCAATACTTCTAATGATCCCTAGTTAATCTATTCCAATGCAAAATAACAGAAGGGGGGTGAGAGAGGGATTCACTGTCGGGGTCAAGAGAGTGCTATATGGGCGGGAGGGGTTCCCAATACTTGTAATGATCCCTAGTTAATCTATTCCAATGCAAAATAACAGAAGGGGGGTGAGAGAGGGATTTCTGTTGGGGTCAAGAGAGTGCTATATGGGCGGGAGGGGTTCCCAATACTTCTAATGATCCCTAGTTAATCTATTCCAATGCAAAATAACAGAAGGGGGGTGAGAGAGGGATTCACTGTTCGGGGTCAAGAGAGTGCTATATGGGCGGGAGGGGTTCCCAATACTTGTAATGATCCCTAGTTAATCTATTCCAATGCAAAATAACAGAAGGGGGGTGAGAGAGGGATTCACTGTTGGGGTCAAGAGAGTGCTATATGGGCGGGAGGGGTTCCCAATACTTCTAATGATCCCTAGTTAATCTATTCCAATGCAAAATAACAGAAGGGGGGTGAGAGAGGGATTCACTGTTGGGGTCAAGAGAGTGCTATATGGGCGGGAGGGGTTCCCAATACTTCTAATGATCCCTAGTTAATCTATTCCAATGCAAAATAACAGAAGGGGGGTGAGAGAGGGATTCATGTTGGGGTCAAGAGAGTGCTATATGGGCGGGAGGGGTTCCCAATACTTCTAATGATCCCTAGTTAATCTATTCCAATGCAAAATAACAGAAGGGGGGTGAGAGAGGGATTCATGTTGGGGTCAAGAGAGTGCTATATGGGCGGGAGGGGTTCCCAATACTTCTAATGATCCCTAGTTAATCTATTCCAATGCAAAATAACAGAAGGGGGGTGAGAGAGGGATTCAGTGTCGGGGTCAAGAGAGTGCTATATGGGCGGGAGGGGTTCCCAATACTTGTAATGATCCCTAGTTAATCTATTCCAATGCAAAATAACAGAAGGGGGGTGAGAGAGGGATTCACTGTTGGGGTCAAGAGAGTGCTATATGGGCGGGAGGGGTTCCCAATACTTCTAATGATCCCTAGTTAATCTATTCCAATGCAAAATAACAGAAGGGGGGTGAGAGAGGGATTTCTGTTGGGGTCAAGAGAGTGCTATATGGGCGGGAGGGGTTCCCAATACTTCTAATGATCCCTAGTTAATCTATTCCAATGCAAAATAACAGAAGGGGGGTGAGAGAGGGATTCATGTTGGGGTCAAGAGAGTGCTATATGGGCGGGAGGGGTTCCCAATACTTGTAATGATCCCTAGTTAATCTATTCCAATGCAAAATAACAGAAGGGGGGTGAGAGAGGGATTCTCTGTTGGGGTCAAGAGAGTGCTATATGGGCGGGAGGGGTTCCCAATACTTCTAATGATCCCTAGTTAATCTATTCCAATGCAAAATAACAGAAGGGGGGTGAGAGAGGGATTCATGTTGGGGTCAAGAGAGTGCTATATGGGCGGGAGGGGTTCCCAATACTTCTAATGATCCCTAGTTAATCTATTCCAATGCAAAATAACAGAAGGGGGGTGAGAGAGGGATTCAGTGTGGGGTCAAGAGAGTGCTATATGGGCGGGAGGGGTTCCCAATACTTGTAATGATCCCTAGTTAATCTATTCCAATGCAAAATAACAGAAGGGGGGTGAGAGAGGGATTCACTGTTGGGGTCAAGAGAGTGCTATATGGGCGGGAGGGGTTCCCAATACTTCTAATGATCCCTAGTTAATCTATTCCAATGCAAAATAACAGAAGGGGGGTGAGAGAGGGATTCTCTGTTGGGGTCAAGAGAGTGCTATATGGGCGGGAGGGGTTCCCAATACTTCTAATGATCCCTAGTTAATCTATTCCAATGCAAAATAACAGAAGGGGGGTGAGAGAGGGATTCAGTGTCGGGGTCAAGAGAGTGCTATATGGGCGGGAGGGGTTCCCAATACTTGTAATGATCCCTAGTTAATCTATTCCAATGCAAAATAACAGAAGGGGGGTGAGAGAGGGATTCACTGTTGGGGTCAAGAGAGTGCTATATGGGCGGGAGGGGTTCCCAATACTTCTAATGATCCCTAGTTAATCTATTCCAATGCAAAATAACAGAAGGGGGTGAGAGAGGGATTCAGTGTCGGGGTCAAGAGAGTGCTATATGGGCGGGAGGGGTTCCCAATACTTGTAATGATCCCTAGTTAATCTATTCCAATGCAAAATAACAGAAGGGGGGTGAGAGAGGGATTCACTGTTGGGGTCAAGAGAGTGCTATATGGGCGGGAGGGGTTCCCAATACTTCTAATGATCCCTAGTTAATCTATTCCAATGCAAAATAACAGAAGGGGGGTGAGAGAGGGATTCTCTGTTGGGGTCAAGAGAGTGCTATATGGGCGGGAGGGGTTCCCAATACTTCTAATGATCCCTAGTTAATCTATTCCAATGCAAAATAACAGAAGGGGGGTGAGAGAGGGATTCATGTTGGGGTCAAGAGAGTGCTATATGGGCGGGAGGGGTTCCCAATACTTCTAATGATCCCTAGTTAATCTATTCCAATGCAAAATAACAGAAGGGGGGTGAAAGAGGGATTCTCTGTTGGGGTCAAGAGAGTGCTATATGGGCGGGAGGGGTTCCCAATACTTCTAATGATCCCTAGTTAATCTATTCCAATGCAAAATAACAGAAGGGGGGTGAGAGAGGGATTCACTGTTGGGGTCAAGAGAGTGCTATATGGGCGGGAGGGGTTCCCAATACTTCTAATGATCCCTAGTTAATCTATTCCAATGCAAAATAACAGAAGGGGGGTGAAAGAGGGATTCTCTGTTGGGGTCAAGAGAGTGCTATATGGGCGGGAGGGCTTCCCAATACTTCTAATGATCCCTAGTTAATCTATTCCAATGCAAAATAACAGAAGGGGGTGAGAGAGGGATTCACTGTTGGGGTCAAGAGAGTGCTATATGGGCGGGAGGGGTTCCCAATACTTCTAATGATCCCTAGTTAATCTATTCCAATGCAAAATAACAGAAGGGGGGTGAGAGAGGGATTCTCTGTTGGGGTCAAGAGAGTGCTATATGGGCGGGAGGGGTTCCCAATACTTCTAATGATCCCTAGTTAATCTATTCCAATGCAAAATAACAGAAGGGGGTGAAAGAGGGATTCACTGTTGGGGTCAAGAGAGTGCTATATGGGCGGGAGGGTTCCCAATACTTCTAATGATCCCTAGTTAATCTATTCCAATGCAAAATAACAGAAGGGGGGTGAGAGAGGGATTCACTGTTGGGGTCAAGAGAGTGCTATATGGGCGGGAGGGGTTCCCAATACTTCTAATGATCCCTAGTTAATCTATTCCAATGCAAAATAACAGAAGGGGGGTGAAAGAGGGATTCACTGTTGGGGTCAAGAGAGTGCTATATGGGCGGGAGGGGTTCCCAATACTTCTAATGATCCCTAGTTAATCTATTCCAATGCAAAATAACAGAAGGGGGTGAGAGAGGGATTCACTGTCGGGGTCAAGAGAGTGCTATATGGGCGGGAGGGGTTCCCAATACTTCTAATGATCCCTAGTTAATCTATTCCAATGCAAAATAACAGAAGGGGGGTGAGAGAGGGATTCACTGTTGGGGTCAAGAGAGTGCTATATGGGCGGGAGGGGTTCCCAATACTTCTAATGATCCCTAGTTAATCTATTCCAATGCAAAATAACAGAAGGTGGGTGAGAGAGGGATTCAGTGTCGGGGTCAAGAGAGTGCTATATGGGCGGGAGGGGTTCCCAATACTTCTAATGATCCCTAGTTAATCTATTCCAATGCAAAATAACAGAAGGGGGGTGAGAGAGGGATTCTCTGTTGGGGTCAAGAGAGTGCTATATGGGCGGGAGGGGTTCCCAATACTTCTAATGATCCCTAGTTAATCTATTCCAATGCAAAATAACAGAAGGGGGGTGAAAGAGGGATTCACTGTTGGGGTCAAGAGAGTGCTATATGGGCGGGAGGGTTCCCAATACTTCTAATGATCCCTAGTTAATCTATTCCAATGCAAAATAACAGAAGGGGGGTGAGAGAGGGATTCTCTGTTGGGGTCAAGAGAGTGCTATATGGGCGGGAGGGGTTCCCAATACTTCTAATGATCCCTAGTTAATCTATTCCAATGCAAAATAACAGAAGGGGGGTGAAAGAGGGATTCTCTGTTGGGGTCAAGAGAGTGCTATATGGGAGGGAGGGCTTCCCAATACTTCTAATGATCCCTAGTTAATCTATTCCAATGCAAAATAACAGAAGGGGGGTGAGAGAGGGATTCACTGTTGGGGTCAAGAGAGTGCTATATGGGGGGAGGGTTCCCAATACTTCTAATGATCCCTAGTTAATCTATTCCAATGCAAAATAACAGAAGGGGGGTGAAAGAGGGATTCACTGTTGGGGTCAAGAGAGTGCTATATGGGAGGGAGGGCTTCCCAATACTTCTAATGATCCCTAGTTAATCTATTCCAATGCAAAATAACAGAAGGGGGTGAAAGAGGGATTCACTGTTGGGGTCAAGAGAGTGCTATATGGGAGGGAGGGCTTCCCAATACTTCTAATGATCCCTAGTTAATCTATTCCAATGCAAAATAACAGAAGGGGGGTGAAGAGGGATTCACTGTTGGGGTCAAGAGAGTGCTATATGGGAGGGAGGGCTTCCCAATACTTCTAATGATCCCTAGTTAATCTATTCCAATGCAAAATAACAGAAGGGGGGTGAAAGAGGGATTCACTGTTGGGGTCAAGAGAGTGCTATATGGGAGGGAGGGCTTCCCAATACTTCTAATGATCCCTAGTTAATCTATTCCAATGCAAAATAACAGAAGGGGGTGAAGAGGGATTCACTGTTGGGGTCAAGAGAGTGCTATATGGGGGAAGGGCTTCCCAATACTTCTAATGATCCCTAGTTAATCTATTCCAATGCAAAATAACAGAAGGGGGGTGAAAGAGGGATTCACTGTTGGGGTCAAGAGAGTGCTATATGGGCGGGAGGGCTTCCCAATACTTCTAATGATCCCTAGTTAATCTATTCCAATGCAAAATAACAGAAGGGGGTGAAAGAGGGATTCACTGTTGGGGTCAAGAGAGTGCTATATGGGCGGGAGGGCTTCCCAATACTTCTAATGATCCCTAGTTAATCTATTCCAATGCAAAATAACAGAAGGGGGGTGAAAGAGGGATTCACTGTTGGGGTCAAGAGAGTGCTATATGGGAGGGAGGGCTTCCCAATACTTCTAATGATCCCTAGTTAATCTATTCCAATGCAAAATAACAGAAGGGGGTGAAAGAGGGATTCACTGTTGGGGTCAAGAGAGTGCTATATGGGCGGGAGGGCTTCCCAATACTTCTAATGATCCCTAGTTAATCTATTCCAATGCAAAATAACAGAAGGGGGTGAAAGAGGGATTCACTGTTGGGGTCAAGAGAGTGCTATATGGGCGGGAGGGCTTCCCAATACTTCTAATGATCCCTAGTTAATCTATTCCAATGCAAAATAACAGAAGGGGGTGAAAGAGGGATTCACTGTTGGGGTCAAGAGAGTGCTATATGGGGAGGGCTTCCCAATACTTCTAATGATCCCTAGTTAATCTATTCCAATGCAAAATAACAGAAGGGGGGTGAAAGAGGGATTCACTGTTGGGGTCAAGAGAGTGCTATATGGGCGGGAGAGGGCTTCCCAATACTTCTAATGATCCCTAGTTAATCTATTCCAATGCAAAATAACAGAAGGGGGGTGAAAGAGGGATTCACTGTTGGGGTCAAGAGAGTGCTATATGGGAGGGAGGGCTTCCCAATACTTCTAATGATCCCTAGTTAATCTATTCCAATGCAAAATAACAGAAGGGGGTGAAAGAGGGATTCACTGTTGGGGTCAAGAGAGTGCTATATGGGAGGGAGGGCTTCCCAATACTTCTAATGATCCCTAGTTAATCTATTCCAATGCAAAATAACAGAAGGGGGGTGAAAGAGGGATTCACTGTTGGGGTCAAGAGAGTGCTATATGGGAGGGAGGGCTTCCCAATACTTCTAATGATCCCTAGTTAATCTATTCCAATGCAAAATAACAGAAGGGGGTGAAAGAGGGATTCACTGTTGGGGTCAAGAGAGTGCTATATGGGAGGGAGGGCTTCCCAATACTTCTAATGATCCCTAGTTAATCTATTCCAATGCAAAATAACAGAAGGGGGTGAAAGAGGGATTCACTGTTGGGGTCAAGAGAGTGCTATATGGGAGGGAGGGCTTCCCAATACTTCTAATGATCCCTAGTTAATCTATTCCAATGCAAAATAACAGAAGGGGGTGAAAGAGGGATTCACTGTTGGGGTCAAGAGAGTGCTATATGGGAGGGAGGGCTTCCCAATACTTCTAATGATCCCTAGTTAATCTATTCCAATGCAAAATAACAGAAGGGGGTGAAGAGGGATTCACTGTTGGGGTCAAGAGAGTGCTATATGGGAGGGAGGGCTTCCCAATACTTCTAATGATCCCTAGTTAATCTATTCCAATGCAAAATAACAGAAGGGGGGTGAAGAGGGATTCACTGTTGGGGTCAAGAGAGTGCTATATGGGAGGGAGGGCTTCCCAATACTTCTAATGATCCCTAGTTAATCTATTCCAATGCAAAATAACAGAAGGGGGTGAAAGAGGGATTCACTGTTGGGGTCAAGAGAGTGCTATATGGGCGGGAGGGCTTCCCAATACTTCTAATGATCCCTAGTTAATCTATTCCAATGCAAAATAACAGAAGGGGGGTGAAAGAGGGATTCACTGTTGGGGTCAAGAGAGTGCTATATGGGCGGGAGGGCTTCCCAATACTTCTAATGATCCCTAGTTAATCTATTCCAATGCAAAATAACAGAAGGGGGTGAAAGAGGGATTCACTGTTGGGGTCAAGAGAGTGCTATATGGGGGAGGGCTTCCCAATACTTCTAATGATCCCTAGTTAATCTATTCCAATGCAAAATAACAGAAGGGGGGTGAAAGAGGGATTCACTGTTGGGGTCAAGAGAGTGCTATATGGGCGGGAGGGCTTCCCAATACTTCTAATGATCCCTAGTTAATCTATTCCAATGCAAAATAACAGAAGGGGGTGAAAGAGGGATTCACTGTTGGGGTCAAGAGAGTGCTATATGGGCGGGAGGGCTTCCCAATACTTCTAATGATCCCTAGTTAATCTATTCCAATGCAAAATAACAGAAGGGGGGTGAAAGAGGGATTCACTGTTGGGGTCAAGAGAGTGCTATATGGGCGGGAGGGCTTCCCAATACTTCTAATGATCCCTAGTTAATCTATTCCAATGCAAAATAACAGAAGGGGGGTGAAAGAGGGATTCACTGTGGGGTCAAGAGAGTGCTATATGGGCGGGAGGGCTTCCCAATACTTCTAATGATCCCTAGTTAATCTATTCCAATGCAAAATAACAGAAGGGGGTGAAAGAGGGATTCACTGTTGGGGTCAAGAGAGTGCTATATGGGCGGGAGGGCTTCCCAATACTTCTAATGATCCCTAGTTAATCTATTCCAATGCAAAATAACAGAAGGGGGGTGAAAGAGGGATTCACTGTGGGGTCAAGAGAGTGCTATATGGGCGGGAGGGCTTCCCAATACTTCTAATGATTCCTAGTTAATCTATTCCAATGCAAAATAACAGAAGGGGGTGAAAGAAGGATTCACTGTCAGGGTCAAGAGAGTGCTATATGGGCGGGAGGGGTTCCCAATACTTCTAATGATCCCTAGTTAATCTATTCCAATGCAAAATAACAGAAGGGGGTGAAAGAGGGATTCACTGTTGGGGTCAAGAGAGTGCTATATGGGCGGGAGGGCTTCCCAATACTTCTAATGATCCCTAGTTAATCTATTCCAATGCAAAATAACAGAAGGGGGGTGAAAGAGGGATTCACTGTGGGGTCAAGAGAGTGCTATATGGGCGGGAGGGGTTCCCAATACTTCTAATGATCCCTAGTTAATCTATTCCAATGCAAAATAACAGAAGGGGGTGAAAGAGGATTCACTGTTGGGGTCAAGAGAGTGCTATATGGGCGGGAGGGGTTCCCAATACTTCTAATGATCCCTAGTTAATCTATTCCAATGCAAAATAACAGAAGGGGGGTGAAAGAGGGATTCACTGTGGGGTCAAGAGAGTGCTATATGGGCGGGAGGGGCTTCCCAATACTTCTAATGATCCCTAGTTAATCTATTCCAATGCAAAATAACAGAAGGGGGGTGAAAGAAGGGATTCACTGTGGGGTCAAGAGAGTGCTATATGGGCGGGAGGGGTTCCCAATACTTCTAATGATCCCTAGTTAATCTATTCCAATGCAAAATAACAGAAGGGGGGTGAAAGAGGGATTCACTGTTGGGGTCAAGAGAGTGCTATATGGGCGGGAGGGGCTTCCCAATACTTCTAATGATCCCTAGTTAATCTATTCCAATGCAAAATAACAGAAGGGGGGTGAGAGAGGGATTCACTGTGGGGTCAAGAGAGTGCTATATGGGCGGGAGGGGTTCCCAATACTTCTAATGATCCCTAGTTAATCTATTCCAATGCAAAATAACAGAAGGGGGGTGAAAGAGGGATTCACTGTTGGGGTCAAGAGAGTGCTATATGGGCGGGAGGGGTTCCCAATACTTCTAATGATCCCTAGTTAATCTATTCCAATGCAAAATAACAGAAGGGGGGTGAAAGAGGGATTCACTGTGGGGTCAAGAGAGTGCTATATGGGCGGGAGGGGTTCCCAATACTTCTAATGATCCCTAGTTAATCTATTCCAATGCAAAATAACAGAAGGGGGGTGAAAGAGGGATTCACTGTTGGGGTCAAGAGAGTGCTATATGGGCGGGAGGGGTTCCCAATACTTCTAATGATCCCTAGTTAATCTATTCCAATGCAAAATAACAGAAGGGGGGTGAAAGAGGGATTCACTGTGGGGTCAAGAGAGTGCTATATGGGCGGGAGGGGTTCCCAATACTTCTAATGATCCCTAGTTAATCTATTCCAATGCAAAATAACAGAAGGGGGTGAAAGAGGGATTCACTGTTGGGGTCAAGAGAGTGCTATATGGGCGGGAGGGGTTCCCAATACTTCTAATGATCCCTAGTTAATCTATTCCAATGCAAAATAACAGAAGGGGGGTGAAAGAGGGATTCACTGTGGGGTCAAGAGAGTGCTATATGGGCGGGAGGGCTTCCCAATACTTCTAATGATCCCTAGTTAATCTATTCCAATGCAAAATAACAGAAGGGGGGTGAGAGAGGGATTCACTGTGGGGTCAAGAGAGTGCTATATGGGCGGGAGGGGTTCCCAATACTTCTAATGATCCCTAGTTAATCTATTCCAATGCAAAATAACAGAAGGTGGGTGAAAGAGGGATTCACTGTTGGGGTCAAGAGAGTGCTATATGGGCGGGAGGGGTTCCCAATACTTCTAATGATCCCTAGTTAATCTATTCCAATGCAAAATAACAGAAGGGGGGTGAAAGAGGGATTCACTGTCGGGGTCAAGAGAGTGCTATATGGGCGGGAGGGGTTCCCAATACGCCTAATGATCCCTAGTTAATCTATTCCAATGCAAAATAACAGAAGGGGGTGAAAGAAGGGATTCACTGTTGGGGTCAAGAGAGTGCTATATGGGCGGGAGGGGTTCCCAATACTTCTAATGATCCCTAGTTAATCTATTCCAATGCAAAATAACAGAAGGTGGGTGAGAGAGGGATTCACTGTCGGGGTCAAGAGAGTGCTATATGGGCGGGAGGGGTTCCCAATACTTCTAATGATCCCTAGTTAATCTATTCCAATGCAAAATAACAGAAGGGGGGTGAGAGAGGGATTCACTGTTGGGGTCAAGAGAGTGCTATATGGGCGGGAGGGGTTCCCAATACTTCTAATGATCCCTAGTTAATCTATTCCAATGCAAAATAACAGAAGGGGGTGAGAGAGGGATTCACTGTCGGGGTCAAGAGAGTGCTATATGGGCGGGAGGGGTTCCCAATACTTCTAATGATCCCTAGTTAATCTATTCCAATGCAAAATAACAGAAGGGGGGTGAGAGAGGGATTCACTGTCGGGGTCAAGAGAGTGCTATATGGGACGGGAGGGGTTCCCAATACTTGTAATGATCCCTAGTTAATCTATTCCAATGCAAAATAACAGAAGGGGGGTGAGAGAGGGATTCACTGTTGGGGTCAAGAGAGTGCTATATGGGCGGGAGGGGTTCCCAATACTTCTAATGATCCCTAGTTAATCTATTCCAATGCAAAATAACAGAAGGGGGTGAGAGAGGGATTCACTGTCGGGGTCAAGAGAGTGCTATATGGGACGGGAGGGGTTCCCAATACTTCTAATGATCCCTAGTTAATCTATTCCAATGCAAAATAACAGAAGGGGGGTGAGAGAGGGATTCACTGTTGGGGTCAAGAGAGTGCTATATGGGCGGGAGGGGTTCCCAATACTTCTAATGATCCCTAGTTAATCTATTCCAATGCAAAATAACAGAAGGGGGTGAGAGAGGGATTCACTGTTGGGGTCAAGAGAGTGCTATATGGGCGGGAGGGGTTCCCAATACTTCTAATGATCCCTAGTTAATCTATTCCAATGCAAAATAACAGAAGGGGGGTGAGAGAGGGATTCACTGTTGGGGTCAAGAGAGTGCTATATGGGCGGGAGGGGTTCCCAATACTTCTAATGATCCCTAGTTAATCTATTCCAATGCAAAATAACAGAAGGGGGGTGAGAGGGATTCACTGTTGGGGTCAAGAGAGTGCTATATGGGCGGGAGGGCTTCCCAATACTTCTAATGATCCCTAGTTAATCTATTCCAATGCAAAATAACAGAAGGGGGGTGAGAGAGGGATTCACTGTGGGGTCAAGAGAGTGCTATATGGGCGGGAGGGCTTCCCAATACTTCTAATGATCCCTAGTTAATCTATTCCAATGCAAAATAACAGAAGGGGGGTGAAAGAGGGATTCACTGTTGGGGTCAAGAGAGTGCTATATGGGCGGGAGGGCTTCCCAATACTTCTAATGATCCCTAGTTAATCTATTCCAATGCAAAATAACAGAAGGGGGGTGAAAGAGGGATTCACTGTTCGGGGTCAAGAGAGTGCTATATGGGCGGGAGGGCTTCCCAATACTTCTAATGATCCCTAGTTAATCTATTCCAATGCAAAATAACAGAAGGGGGGTGAGAGAGGGATTCACTGTTGGGGTCAAGAGAGTGCTATATGGGCGGGAGGGCTTCCCAATACTTCTAATGATCCCTAGTTAATCTATTCCAATGCAAAATAACAGAAGGGGGTGAAAGAGGGATTCACTGTTCGGGGTCAAGAGAGTGCTATATGGGCGGGAGGGCTTCCCAATACTTCTAATGATCCCTAGTTAATCTATTCCAATGCAAAATAACAGAAGGGGGGTGAAGAGGGATTCACTGTCGGGGTCAAGAGAGTGCTATATGGCGGGAGGGCTTCCCAATACTTCTAATGATCCCTAGTTAATCTATTCCAATGCAAAATAACAGAAGGGGGTGAAAGAGGATTCACTGTTGGGGTCAAGAGAGTGCTATATGGGCGGAGAGGGCTTCCCAATACTTCTAATGATCCCTAGTTAATCTATTCCAATGCAAAATAACAGAAGGGGGTGAAGAGGGATTCACTGTCGGGGTCAAGAGAGTGCTATATGGGAGGGAGGGCTTCCCAATACTTCTAATGATCCCTAGTTAATCTATTCCAATGCAAAATAACAGAAGGGGGTGAGAGAGGGATTCACTGTTGGGGTCAAGAGAGTGCTATATGGCGGGAGGGCTTCCCAATACTTCTAATGATCCCTAGTTAATCTATTCCAATGCAAAATAACAGAAGGGGGTGAGAGAGGGATTCACTGTTGGGGTCAAGAGAGTGCTATATGGGCGGGAGGGCTTCCCAATACTTCTAATGATCCCTAGTTAATCTATTCCAATGCAAAATAACAGAAGGGGGTGAGAGAGGGATTCACTGTTGGGGTCAAGAGAGTGCTATATGGGAGGGAGGGCTTCCCAATACTTCTAATGATCCCTAGTTAATCTATTCCAATGCAAAATAACAGAAGGGGGTGAAGAGGGATTCACTGTTGGGGTCAAGAGAGTGCTATATGGGAGGGAGGGCTTCCCAATACTTCTAATGATCCCTAGTTAATCTATTCCAATGCAAAATAACAGAAGGGGGTGATAGAGGGATTCACTGTTGGGGTCAAGAGAGTGCTATATGGGAGGGAGGGCTTCCCAATACTTCTAATGATCCCTAGTTAATCTATTCCAATGCAAAATAACAGAAGGGGGGTGAAGAGGGATTCACTGTTGGGGTCAAGAGAGTGCTATATGGGAGGGAGGGCTTCCCAATACTTCTAATGATCCCTAGTTAATCTATTCCAATGCAAAATAACAGAAGGGGGGTGAAGAGGGATTCACTGTTGGGGTCAAGAGAGTGCTATATGGGAGGGAGGGCTTCCCAATACTTCTAATGATCCCTAGTTAATCTATTCCAATGCAAAATAACAGAAGGGGGGTGAAGAGGGATTCACTGTTGGGGTCAAGAGAGTGCTATATGGGAGGGAGGGCTTCCCAATACTTCTAATGATCCCTAGTTAATCTATTCCAATGCAAAATAACAGAAGGGGGGTGAAAGAGGGATTCACTGTTGGGGTCAAGAGAGTGCTATATGGGAGGGAGGGCTTCCCAATACTTCTAATGATCCCTAGTTAATCTATTCCAATGCAAAATAACAGAAGGGGGGTGAAAGAGGGATTCACTGTTGGGGTCAAGAGAGTGCTATATGGGAGGGAGGGCTTCCCAATACTTCTAATGATCCCTAGTTAATCTATTCCAATGCAAAATAACAGAAGGGGGTGAAAGAGGGATTCACTGTCGGGGTCAAGAGAGTGCTATATGGGCGGGAAGGCTTCCCAATACTTCCTAATGATCCCTAAGTAATCTATTCAATGATAATAACAGAAGGGGGGTGAAAGAGGGATTCACTGTCGGGGTCAAGAGAGTCCTATATGGGCGGGAAGGCTTCCCAATACTCCTAATGATCCCTAAGTTAATCTATTTCAATGATAATAACAGAAGGGGGGTGAAAGAGGGAATTCACTGTCGGGGTCAAGAGAGTCCTATATGGGTGGGAAGGCTTCCCAATACTCCTAATGATCCCTAAGTAATCTATTTCAATGGATAATAACAGAAGGGGGTGAAGAGGGAATTCAGTCGGGGTCAAGAGAGTCCTATATGGGCGGGAAGGCTTCCCAATACTCCTAATGATCCCTAAGTAATCTATTTCAATGGATAATAACAGAAGGGGGTGAAAGAGGGAATACAGACTCGGGGTCAAGAGAGTCCTATATGGGCGGGAAGGCTTCCCAATACTCCTAATGATCCCTAAGTAATCTATTTCAATGGATAATAACAGAAGGGGGTGAAAGAGGGAATACAGAGTCGGGGTCAAGAGAGTCCTATATGGGCGGGAAGGCTTCCCAATACTCCTAATGATCCCTAAGTAATATATTCAATGGATAATAACAGAAGGGGGTGAAAGAGGGAATACAGAGTCGGGGTCAAGAGAGTCCTATATGGGGGGAAGGCTTCCCAATACTCCTAATGATCCCTAAGTAATCTATTTCAATGGATAATAACAGAAGGGGGTGAAAGAGGGAATACAGAGTCAGGGTCAAGAGAGTCCTATATGGGCGGGAAGGCTTCCCAATACTCCTAATGATCCCTAAGTAATATATTTCAATGGATAATAACAGAAGGGGGTGAAAGAGGGAATACAGAGTCGGGGTCAAGAGAGTCCTATATGGGCGGGAAGGCTTCCCAATACTCCTAATGATCCCTAAGTAATCTATTTCAATGGATAATAACAGGGGGGGTGAAAGAGGGAATACAGAGTCAGGGGTCAAGAGAGTCCTATATGGGCGGGAAGGCTTCCCAATACTCCTAATGATCCCTAAGTAATATATTTCAATGGATAATAACAGGGGGGTGAAATAGGGAAACAGAGTCGGGGTCAAGAGAGTCCTATATGGGCGGGAAGGCTTCCCAATACTCCTAATGATCCCTAAGTAATATATTTCAATGGATAATAACAGAAGGGGGGTGAAATAGGGAATACAGAGTCGGGGTCAAGAGAGTCCTATATGGGCTGGAAGGCTTCCCAATACTCCTAATGATCCCTAAGTAATATATTTCAATGGATAATAACAGGGGGGTGAAAGAGGGAAACAGAGTCATGGTCAAGAGAGTCCTATATGGGCGGGAAGGCTTCCCAATACTCCTAATGATCCCTAAGTAATATATTTCAATGGATAATAACAGAAGGGGGGTGAAAGAGGGAATACAGAGTCGGGGTCAAGAGAGTCCTATATGGGCGGGAAGGCTTCCCAATACTCCTAATGATCCCTAAGTAATATATTTCAATGGATAATAACAGGGGGGGTGAAAGAGGGAAACAGAGTCGGGGTCAAGAGAGTCCTATATGGGCGGGAAGGCTTCCCAATACTCCTAATGATCCCTAAGTAATCTATTTCAATGGATAATAACAGAAGGGGGTGAAAGAGGGAATTCAGAGTCGGGGTCAAGAGAGTCCTATATGGGCGGGAAGGCTTCCCAATACTCCTAATGATCCCTAAGTAATCTATTTCAATGGATAATAACAGAAGGGGGGTGAAAGAGGGAATACAGAGTCGGGGTCAAGAGAGTCCTATATGGGCGGGAAGGCTTCCCAATACTCCTAATGATCCCTAAGTAATCTATTTCAATGGATAATAACAGAAGGGGGTGAAAGAGGGAATCAGAGTCGGGGTCAAGAGAGTCCTATATGGGCGGGAAGGCTTCCCAATACTCCTAATGATCCCTAAGTAATCTATTTCAATGGATAATAACAGAAGGGGGTGAAAGAGGGAATACAGAGTCGGGGTCAAGAGAGTCCTATATGGGCGGGAAGGCTTCCCAATACTCCTAATGATCCCTAAGTAATCTATTTCAATGGATAATAACAGAAGGGGGTGAAAGAGGGAATACAGAGTCGGGGTCAAGAGAGTCCTATATGGGCGGGAAGGCTTCCCAATACTCCTAATGATCCCTAAGTAATCTATTTCAATGGATAATAACAGAAGGGGGTGAAAGAGGGAATACAGAGTCGGGGTCAAGAGAGTCCTATATGGGCGGGAAGGCTTCCCAATACTCCTAATGATCCCTAAGTAATCTATTTCAATGGATAATAACAGAAGGGGGTGAAAGAGGGAATACAGAGTCGGGGTCAAGAGAGTCCTATATGGGCGGGAAGGCTTCCCAATACTCCTAATGATCCCTAAGTAATATATTTCAATGGATAATAACAGAAGGGGGTGAAAGAGGGAATACAGAGTCGGGGTCAAGAGAGTCCTATATGGGCGGGAAGGCTTCCCAATACACCTAATGATCCCTAAGTAATCTATTTCAATGGATAATAAAAGAAGGGGGTGAAAGAGGGAATACAGAGTCGGGGTCAAGAGAGTCCTATATGGGGGAAGGCTTCCCAATACTCCTAATGATCCCTAAGTAATATATTTCAATGGATAATAACAGAAGGGGGTGAAAGAGGGAATACAGAGTCGGGGTCAAGAGAGTCCTATATGGGCGGGAAGGCTTCCCAATACACCTAATGATCCCTAAGTAATCTATTTCAATGGATAATAACAGAAGGGGGTGAAAGAGGGAATACAGAGTCGGGGTCAAGAGAGTCCTATATGGGTGGGAAGGCTTCCCAATACTCCTAATGATCCCTAAGTAATATATTTCAATGGATAATAACAGAAGGGGGTGAAAGAGGGAATACAGAGTCGGGGTCAAGAGAGTCCTATATGGGTGGGAAGGCTTCCCAATACTCCTAATGATCCCTAAGTAATCTATTTCAATGGATAATAACAGAAGGGGGTGAAAGAGGGAATTACAGAGTCGGGGTCAAGAGAGTCCTATATGGGCGGGAAGGCTTCCCAATACTCCTAATAATCCCTAAGTAATCTATTTCAATGGATAATAACAGAAGGGGGTGAAAGAGGAAATCAGAGTCGGGGTCAAGAGAGTCCTATATGGGCGGGAAGGCTTCCCAATACTCCTAATGATCCCTAAGTAATCTATTTCAATGGATAATAACAGAAGGGGGTGAAAGAGGGATACAGAGTCGGGGTCAAGAGAGTCCTATATGGGCGGGAAGGCTTCCCAATACTCCTAATGATCCCTAAGTAATCTATTTCAATGGATAATAACAGAAGGGGGTGAAAGAGGAAATACAGAGTCGGGGTCAAGAGAGTCCTATATGGGCGGGAAGGCTTCCCAATACTCCTAATGATCCCTAAGTAATCTATTTCAATGGATAATAACAGAAGGGGGGTGAAAGAGGGAATACAGAGTCGGGGTCAAGAGAGTCCTATATGGGCGGGAAGGCTTCCCAATACTCCTAATGATCCCTAAGTAATCTATTTCAATGGATAATAACAGAAGGGGGTGAAAGAGGGAATTCAGAGTCGGGGTCAAGAGAGTCCTATATGGGCGGGAAGGCTTCCCAATACTCCTAATGATCCCTAAGTAATCTATTTCAATGGATAATAACAGAAGGGGGTGAAAGAGGAATACAGAGTCGGGGTCAAGAGAGTCCTATATGGGCGGGAAGGCTTCCCAATACTCCTAATGATCCCTAAGTAATCTATTTCAATGGATAATAACAGAAGGGGGGTGAAAGAGGGAATACAGAGTCGGGGTCAAGAGAGTCCTATATGGGCGGGAAGGCTTCCCAATACTCCTAATGATCCCTAAGTAATCTATTTCAATGGATAATAACAGAAGGGGGGTGAAAAGGGAATACAGAGTCGGGGTCAAGAGAGTCCTATATGGGCGGGAAGGCTTCCCAATACACCTAATGATCCCTAAGTAATCTATTTCAATGGATAATAACAGAAGGGGGTGAAAGAGGGAATCAGAGTCGGGGTCAAGAGAGTCCTATATGGGCGGGAAGGCTTCCCAATACACCTAATGATCCCTAAGTAATCTATTTCAATGGATAATAACAGAAGGGGGGTGAAAGAGGGAATACAGAGTCGGGGTCAAGAGAGTCCTATATGGGCGGGAAGGCTTCCCAATACTCCTAATGATCCCTAAGTAATCTATTTCAATGGATAATAACAGAAGGGGGTGAAAGAAATACAGAGTCGGGGTCAAGAGAGTCCTATATGGGCGGGAAGGCTTCCCAATACACCTAATGATCCCTAATAATCTATTTCAATGGATAATAACAGAATGGGGGTGAAAGAGGGATAGAGAGTCGGGGTCAAGAGAGTCCTATATGGCGGGAAGGCTTCCCAATACTCCTAATGATCCCTAAGTAATCTATTTCAATGGATAATAACAGAAGGGGGTGAAAGAGGAATACAGAGTCGGGGTCAAGAGAGTCCTATATGGGCGGGAAGGCTTCCCAATACTCCTAATGATCCCTAGTTAATCTATTTCAATGGATAATAACAGAAGGGGGTGAAAGAGGGATTCACTGTCGGGGTCAAGAGAGTCCTATATGGGCGGGAAGGCTTCCCAATACTCTAATGATCCCTAAGTAATTATTTCAATGGATAATAACAGAAGGGGGTGAAAGAGGAAATACAGAGTCGGGGTCAAGAGAGTCCTATATGGGCGGGAAGGCTTCCCAATACTCCTAATGATCCCTAAGTAATCTATTTCAATGGATAATAACAGAAGGGGGTGAAAGAGGAATACAGAGTCGGGGTCAAGAGAGTCCTATAGGGGGAAGGCTTCCCAATACTCCTAATGATCCCTAGTTAATTATTCAATGCATAATAACAAAGGGTGAAAGAGGGATTCACTGTCGGGGTCAAGAGAGTGCTATATGGGCGGGAAGGCTTCCCAATACTCCTAATGATCCCTAAGTAATCTATTCCAATGCATAATAACAGAAGGGGGTGAAAGAGGGATTCACTGTCGGGGTCAAGAGATGCTATATGGGCGGGAAGGCTTCCCAATACTCCTAATGATCCCTAGTTAATCTTTTCAATGCAATAATAACAGAGGGGGGTGAAAGAGGGATTCACTGTCGGGGTCAAGAGAGTCCTATATGGGCAGAAGGCTTCCCAATACTCCTAATGATCCCTAAGTAATCTATTCCAATGCATAATAACAGAAGGGGGTGAAGAGGGATCACTGTCGGGGTCAAGAGAGTGCTATATGGGCGGGAAGGCTTCCCAATACTCCTAATGATCCCTAAGTAATCTATTCCAATGCATAATAACAGAAGGGGGTGAAAGAGGGATTCACTGTCGGGGTCAAGAGAGTGCTATATGGGCGGGAAGGCTTCCCAATACTCCTAATGATCCCTAGTTAATCTTTTCAATGCAATAATAACAGAGGGGGGTGAAAGAGGGATTCACTGTCGGGGTCAAGAGAGTGCTATATGGGCGGGAAGGCTTCCCAATACTCCTAAGATCCCTAAGTAATCTATTCCAATGCATAATAACAGAAGGGGGTGAAGAGGGATCCACTGTCGGGGTCAAGAGAGTGCTATATGGGCGGGAAGGCTTCCCAATACTCTAATGATCCCTAAGTAATCTATTCAATGATAATAACAGAAGGGGGTGAAAGAGGGATTCACTGTCGGGGTCAAGAGAGTCCTATATGGGCGGGAAGGCTTCCCAATACTCCTAATGATCCCTAAGTAATCTATTCCAATGATAATAACAGAAGGGGGGTGAAGAGGGATCCACTGTCGGGGTCAAGAGAGTGTTATATGCGGGAAGGCTTCCCAATAATCCTAATGATCCCTAAGTAATCTATTTCAATGGATAATAACAGAAGGGGGGTGAAAGAGGAATACAGAGTCGGGGTCAAGAGAGTCCTATATGGGTGGGAAGGCTTCCCAATACTCCTAATGATCCCTAAGTAATATATTTAATGGATAATAACAAAGGGGGGTGAAAGAGGGAATACAGAGTCGGGGTCAAGAGAGTCCTATATGGCGGGAAGGCTTCCCAATACACCTAATAATCCCTAAGTAATCTATTTCAATGGATAATAACAGAAGGGGGTGAAAGAGGGAATACAGAGTCGGGGTCAAGAAAGTCCTATATGGGTGGGAAGGCTTCAATACCCTAATGATCCCTAAGTAATATTTTTCAATGGATAATAACAGAAGGGGTGAAAGAGGAATACAGAGTCGGGGTCAAGAGAGTCCTATATGGGTGGGAAGGCTTCCCAATACTCCTAATGATCCCTAAGTAATATATTTCAATGGATAATAACAGAAAGGGGTAAAGAGGGAATACAGAGCCGGGGTCAAGATAATCCTATATGAGCGGGAAGGCTTCCCAATACACCTAATAATCCCTAAGTAATCTATTTCAATGGATATAAAAGAAAGGGGGTGAGAGAGGGAATACAGAGTCGGGGTCAAGAGAGTCCTATATGGGGGAGGGCTCCCAATACTCCCAATTATCCCTAAGTAATATATTTCAATGGATAATAACAGAAAGGGGGTGAAAGAGGGAATACAGAGTCGGGTCACAGAGTCCTATATGGGTGGGAAGGCATCCCAATACTCCTAATAATCCCTAATTAATATATTTCAATGGATAATAACAGAAAGGGGGTGAAAGAAGGAATACAGAGTCGGGGTCAAGAGAATCCTATATGGGTGGGAAGGCTTCCCAATACTCCTAATAATCCCTAATTAATCTATTTCAATGGATAATAACAGAAAGGGGGTGAAAGAGGGAATACTGAGTGGGGGTCAAGAGAGTCCTATATGGGCGGGAAGGCTTCCCAATACACCTATTAATCCCTAAGTAATCTATTTCAATGGATAATAACAGAAGGGGGTGAAAGAGGAAATTCAGAGTCGGGGTCAAGAGAGTCCTATATGGGCGGGAAGGCTTCCCAATACACTTAATGATCCCTAAGTAATCTATTTCAATGGATAATAACAGAAGGGGGTGAAAGAAAAAATACAGAGTCGAGGTCAAGAGAGTCCTATATGGGTGGGAAGGCTTCCCAATACTCCTAATAATCCCTAATTAATCTATTTCAATGGATAATAACAGAAAGGGGGTGAAAGAAGGAATACAGAGTCGGGGTCAAGAGAATCCTATATGGGTGGGAAGGCTTCCCAATACTCCTAATAATCCCTAATTAATCTATTTCAATGGATAATAACAGAAAGGGGGTGAAAGAGGGAATACTGAGTGGGGGTCAAGAGAGTCCTATATGGGCGGGAAGGCTTCCCAATACACCTATTAATCACTAAGTAATCTATTTCAATGGATAATAACAGAATGGGGGTGAAAGAGGAAATTCAGAGTCGGGGTCAAGAGAGTCCTATATGGGCGGGAAGGCTTCCCAATACACTTAATGATCCCTAAGTAATCTATTTCAATGGATAATAACAGGAAGGGGGTGAAAGAAAAAATACAGAGTCGAGGTCAAGAGAGTCCTATATGGGCGGGAAGGCTTCCCAATACACCTAATGATCCTTAAATAATCTATTTCAATGGATAATAACAGAATGGGGGTGAAAGAGGGGATAGAGAGTCGTGGTCAAGAGAGTCCTATATGTGCGGGAAGGTTTCCCAATACTCCTAATGATCCCTAAGTAATCTATTTCATTGGATAATAACACAAGGAGGGTAAAAGAGGAAATACAGAGTCGGGGTCAAGAGAGTCCTATATGGGCGGGAAGGCTTCCCAATACTCCTAATGATCCCTAAGTAATTTATTTCAATGGATAATAACAGAAGGGGGGTGAAAGAGGGAATACACAGTCGGGGTCAAGAGAATCCTATATGGGTGGGAAGGCTTCCCAATACACTTAATGATCCCTAAGTAATCTATTTCAATGGATAATAACAGGAAGGGGGTGAAAGAGGGAATACTGAGTGGGGGTCAAGAGAGTCCTATATGGGCGGGAAGGCTTCCCAATACACCTATTAATCACTAAGTAATCTATTTCAATGGATAATAACAGGAAGGGGGTGAAAGAGGAAATTCAGAGTCGGGGTCAAGAGAGTCCTATATGGGCGGGAAGGCTTCCCAATACACCTATCAATCACTAAGTAATCTATTTCAATGGATAATAACAGAATGGGGGTGAAAGAGGAAATACAGAGCCGAGGTCAAGAGAGTCCTATATGGGCGGGAAGGCTTCCCAATACTCCTAATGATCCCTAAGTAATATATTTCAATGGATAATAAGAGAAGGGGGGTGAAAGAGGGAATACAGAGTCGGGGTCAAGAGAGTCCTATAATGGAGGGAAGGCTTCCAAATACTCCTAATGATCCCTAAATAATCTATTTCAATGGATAATAACTGAAGGGGGGTGAAATAGGGAATACAGAGTCGGGGTCAAGAGAGTCCTATATGGGCGGGAAGGCTTCCCAATACTCCTAATGATCCCTAAGTAATATATTTCAATGGATAATAACAGAAGGGGGGTGAAAGAGGGAATACAGAGTCGGGGTCAAGAGAGTCCTATAATGGAGGGAAGGCTTCCAAATACTCCTAATGATCCCTAAATAATCTATTTCAATGGATAATAACTGAAGGGGGGTGAAATAGGGAATACAGAGTCGGGGTCAAGAGAGTCCTATATGGGCGGGAAGGCTTCCCAATACTCCTAATGATCCCTAAGTAATATATTTCAATGGATAATAACAGAAGGGGGGTGAAAGAGGGAATACAGAGTCGGGGTCAAGAGAGTCCTATAATGGAGGGAAGGCTTCCAAATACTCCTAATGATCCCTAAATAATCTATTTCAATGGATAATAACTGAAGGGGGGTGAAATAGGGAATACAGAGTCGGGGTCAAGAGAGTCCAATATGGACGGGAAGGCTTCCCAATACTCCTAATGATCCCTAAGTAATATATTTCAATGGATAATAACAAAAAGGCGGTAAATGAGGGAATACAGAGCCGGTGTCAAGATAATCCTATATGAGCGAGAAGGCTTCCCAATACACCTAATAATCTCTAAGTAATCTATTTCAATGGATACTAAAAGAAGGGGGGTGAGAGAGGGAATACAGAGTCGGGGTCAAGAGAGTCCTAAATGGGTGGGAGGGCTTCCCAATACTCCCAATTATCCCTAAGTAATATATTTCAATGGATAATAACAGATTGATTGATTGATTGAAAGTTCTCTGGCATCCTGACATCTAAGGTCATTGACGCCGATACCATTTACTGGATATGAAAATTAAAAGAGAATTCGATTAAAACCATAAAAATTAAGAAGTCATTAAAATAGTTAAATAGTTTTCAGAAGACCTGCTTCTGAAATAAATCTAAAAATTCCGCTCGCATAGTAAAACACATCATGTCCAAGAATCTTGGCAAGGATAAACCTGCCATCCTCACCTCGAGCCTCAAACAGATATCTATTTCTTAAGTTAGTAAAATTAGGGCATTCGGTCAACAAATGCCTCACTGTTAAAGGTACTAAGCAGTCCTCGCAATACGGTTGGTGTTGGCCCTTCAGCAGAAACTCGTGTGTCAACCGTGTGTGACCAATACGGAGACGACAAAGAGTCGTCTCCCATTTTCGGGGAATCATGTTATACCTCCAAGGTGATATGATATTTGTTACTTCCCTCATTTTATTACCGTCTTGACTGTCCCAGTGCTGTTGCCATTTATCACAAACCAATTTCTTGATGTAAGGTAGGAGATCGTTACATGGAATGGGATACCTCCTTGGTAGCAACTCGGATGCCGCATTCTTCGCCAGTAAATCTGCCTTCTCATTCCCAGACACACCTACATGTGCTGGAACCCAACAAAATCGAACAGTTATACATTTCCGTCCAATAATAAAAAGCCATTCTAAAATCTTTAAAACTAGAGGGTTACTAGAATTAAAAACTTCTAAAGCTTGAAGAACACTCCTTGCATCACTAAAAATTGTAAAATTACCCTCCTTTTCCAAAGCTATTTTCTCAATAGCGGTTAATATGCCATACAGTTCGGCAGTAAATATGGAAGCTGTTAGAGGAAGTGCACCTCTACAATTAAAATCATTACTATGTACTCCAAATCCAACGCCAGCATCAGATTTGGAGCCATCGGTATATATAAAAGTCGATCCCCTATGTTCTTCGACATGTTCCATAAAAAGAGACCTGGATTCTAAGTCAGTCATATTCTTCTTAACTCCAATAAAGTATTTACAAAAAGATATGTCAGGTAATTTCCATGGAGGCGTTGATGATACCTTGAATGGAAGTACCTTATTTCTAATTATATCCAGACTATTTAAAAATCGTTTCACCCGAAAGCCATAAGGTTGAGGAGATTTTGGGTGCAACTCAAAGTATGATGCGTGTCTTACAAGGCTTGCAGTCTGAAAGGCTAGAGAGCTAGGGAGTCTTTGCAATCTAAACCAATACCGAAGAATGGAAGACACTCGGTAAAGGTCTAGAGGTAACTCTCCAGCATCAACAAGGAGACTTGGGATAGGCGAGGTTTTAAAAGCTCCAGTAGATAATCTAATACCTGCATGATGTATCAAGTCTAATATTTTTAACCGGCTTGGGGTGGCTGAAGAATATACCTCACAACCATAACTAATTTTGGAAAAAATCAAGGCCTTGTATAATTTTAAAATAGTATTGCGGTCTGCCCCCCATGATGTATGGGACAATACTTTTAAGATATTCAGAGCTTCAACACATTTAGCTTTTAGCGCTTTTAGGTGAGAAACCCATGTAAGTCTACAGTCAAATATCAAACCTAAAAATTTGGTTTCCGATACACATGGTATCCGTTGACCTTTAATGTATATATCCGGGTCTGGATGTACTCCCCGGATACGACAAAAATGGACAATGGTAGTTTTACTTGTCGAGAACTTAAATCCATTCATGTCAGCCCACTGGATAATTTTATCAATAGAGAGTTGGATTTTTCTCTCAACCATTGCCATTCTAGTGCCAGCAAATGATATTGAGAGATCATCCACAAATAGTGTTGAGAGAACATCCTGGGGAATGGCTGAGGATATCCCATTAATTGCTAGTGCAAAAAGGGTTACACTCAGCACACTACCCTGAGGAACTCCTTCTTCCTGGCACTTACTCTCTGATAGAGTTTCCCCCACTCTCACTTGAAAAACTCTACGTGAAAGAAATGCCTGAATAAATAGTGGCAGCTCTCCTCTCAATCCCAATTCATGAATGGTTTTAAGAATACCATATCTCCATGTGGTATCATATGCCTTTTCAAGGTCAAAAAATACTGTAACATGGTGCTGTTTGGAAGCAAAGGCATCACAAATAGATGACTCAAGTCGTATCAACACATCAGTCGTTGAGTGCATTTTTCGGAATCCACATTGAATCGGTGATAAAATACCTTTCTTTCCAAGGTACCATATCAGCCTTGCATTGACCATCTTCTCCATGATTTTACATAAACAAGATGTCAATGCAATAGGACGATAGTTTGCTGCTAAAAACTTGTCTTTACCGGGTTTTAAAAAGGCTAAAATAATGGCTAGTTCCCAAACACTTGGGTAGCTATGATCATGCCATATTCTATTAATAATGCTTAAAATAAATAGTTTTGTATTAAAATGTATATGTTTAATCATTGCATATGGAATTCCATCGGGTCCAGGGGCTGTATCGTTGCAATGAGCAAGTGCGGAATCAAATTCTCTTTCAGTGAAAGGAGAATTATACGACTCTTCCCTTCTTGTTGCAAAATTTAAAATTTTCTTTTCTTCAGTGCTCCTATACTGGTGACCAGGGGCTCCTTCACACTTGCTGGATACATTTGAAAAATGATTAGCCAGGGCATTGCTAACTTCATTTGCTTCAGTTACATACTGGCCATTCACCTTCAACACTGGTGGTGGGTTGGGGGTGAATTTGCCAGCTATCTTTTTTACTTTCCTCCACACAGAAGATGGTGGTGTTCTACTGTTAATAGAGGAAACAAAAGACATCCATGACTGGCGCCTTGCTTCTTTCATGGCACGACGGAACTGTGCTCTACATTTCTTGTACATTATTAAATTCTC
Source organism: Palaemon carinicauda (assembly GCF_036898095.1). Taxonomy (NCBI): domain Eukaryota; kingdom Metazoa; phylum Arthropoda; class Malacostraca; order Decapoda; family Palaemonidae; genus Palaemon; species Palaemon carinicauda. The sequence continues at coordinate 961,590 of NC_090767.1, read as the reverse complement.
ATCAGTTCTGCATCTACGCAATCGTGTTAGAGATCTTCTTGTGGCTCTGTGGAGTGCAGTTAGTTCTGAAGACCACCACGGGGTGAAAGAGGGAATACTGAGTGGGGGTCAAGAGAGTCCTATATGGGCGGGAAGACTTCCCAATACACCTATTAATCACTAAGTAATCTATTTCAATGGATAATAACAGAAAGGGGGTGAAAGAGGGAATACTGAGTGGGGGTCAAGAGGGTCCTATATGGGCGGGAAGGCTTCCCAATACACCTATTAATCACTAAGTAATCTATTTCAATGGATAATAACAGAAAGGGGGTGAAAGAGGGAATATTGAGTGGGGGTCAAGAGAGTCCTATATGGGCGGGAAGGCTTCCCAATACACCTATTAATCACTAAGTAATCTATTTCAATGGATAATAACAGAATGGGGGTGAAAGAGGAAATACAGAGCCGAGGTCAAGAGAGTCCTATATGGGCGGGAAGGCTTCCCAATACACCTATTAATCACTAAGTAATCTATTTCAATGGATAATAACAGAAAGGGGGTGAAAGAGGGAATATTGAGTGGGGGTCAAGAGAGTCCTATATGGGTGGGAAAGCTTCCCAATACACCTATTAATCACTAAGTAATCTATTTCAATGGATAATAACAGAAAGGGGGTGAAAGAGGGAATACTGAGTGGGGGTCAAGAGAGTCCTATATGGGCGGGAAGGCTTCCCAATACACCTATTAATCACTAAGTAATCTATTTCAATGGATAATAACAGAAAGGGGGTGAAAGAGGGAATATTGAGTGGGGGTCAAGAGAGTCCTATATGGGCGGGAAAGCTTCCCAATACACCTATTAATCACTAAGTAATCTATTTCAATGGATAATAACAGAAAGGGGGTGAAAGAGGGAATACTGAGTGGGGGTCAAGAGAGTCCTATATGGGCGGGAAAGCTTCCCAATACACCTATTAATCACTAAGTAATCTATTTCAATGGATAATAACAGGAAGGGGGTGAAAGAGGGAATACTGAGTGGGGGTCAAGAGAGTCCTATATGGGCGGGAAAGCTTCCCAATACACCTATTAATCACTAAGTAATCTATTTCAATGGATAATAACAGAAAGGGGGTGAAAGAGGGAATATTGAGTGGGGGTCAAGAGAGTCCTATATGGGCGGGAAGGCTTCCCAATACACCTATTAATCACTAAGTAATCTATTTCAATGGATAATAACAGAAAGGGGGTGAAAGAGGGAATATTGAGTGGGGGTCAAGAGAGTCCTATATGGGCGGGAAGGCTTCCCAATACACCTATTAATCACTAAGTAATCTATTCCAATGGATAATAACAGAAAGGGGGTGAAAGAGGGAATATTGAGTGGGGGTCAAGAGAGTCCTATATGGGCGGGAAGGCTTCCCAATACACCTATTAATCACTAAGTAATCTATTTCAATGGATAATAACAGAAAGGGGGTGAAAGAGGGAATATTGAGTGGGGGTCAAGAGAGTCCTATATGGGCGGGAAGGCTTCCCAATACACCTAATGATCCCTAAATAATCTATTTCAATGGAAAATAACAGAAGGGGTGTGAAAGAGGAAATACAGAGTCGAGGTCAAGAGAGTCCTATATGGGTGGGAAGGCTTCCCAATACTCCTAATGATCCCTAAGTAATCTATTTCATTGGATAATAACACAAGGGGGGTGAAAGAGGAAATTCAGAGTCGGGGTCAAGAGAGTCCTATATGGGCGGGAAGGCTTCCCAATACACCTAATAATCTCTAAGTAATCTATTTCAATGGATACTAAAAGAAAGGGGGTGAGAGAGGGAATACAGAGTCGGGGTCAAGAGAGTCCTAAATGGGTGGGAGGGCTTCCCAATACTCCCAATTATCCCTAAGTAATATATTTCAATGGATAATAACAGAAGGGGGTGAAAGAGGGAATACAGAGTCGGCGTCCACAGAGTTCTATATGGGTGGGAAGGCATCCCAATACTCCTAATGATCCCTAAGAAATATATTTCAATGGATAATAAAATAAAGGGGGTAAAAGAGGGAATACAGAATCGGGGTCAAGAGAGTCCTATATGGGTGGGAAGGCTCCCCAATACTCCTAATAATCCCTAATTAGTATATTTAAATGGATAATAACAGAAAGGGGGTGAAAGAAGGAATACAGAGTCGGGGTCAAGAGAATCCTATATGGGTGGGAAGGCTTCCCAATACTCCTAATAATCCCTAATTATTATATTTCAATGGATAATAACAGAAAGGGGGTGAAAGAGGGAATACTGAGTGGGGGTCAAGAGAGTCCTATATTGGCGGGAAAGCTTCCCAATACACCTATTAATCACTAAGTAATCTATTTCAATGGATAATAACAGGAAGGGGGTGAAAGAGGGAATACTGAGTGGGGGTCAAGAGAGTCCTATATGGGCGGGAAAGCTTCCCAATACACCTATTAATCACTAAGTAATCTATTTCAATGGATAATAACAGAAAGGGGGTGAAAGAGGGAATACTGAGTGGGGGTCAAGAGAGTCCTATATGGGCGGGAAGGCTTCCCAATACACCTATTAATTACTAAGTAATCTATTTCAATGGATAATAACAGAAAGGGGGTGAAAGAGGGAATATTGAGTGGGGGTCAAGAGAGTCCTATATGGGCGGGAAAGCTTCCCAATACACCTATTAATCACTAAGTAATCTATTTCAATGGATAATAACAGAAAGGGGGTGAAAGAGGGGATAGAGAGTCGGGGTCAAGAGAATCCTATATGGGTGGGAAGGCTTCCCAATACTCCTAATAATCCCTAATTATTATATTTCAATGGATAATAACAGAAAGGGGGTGAAAGAGGGAATACTGAGTGGGGGTCAAGAGAGTCCTATATGGGCGGGAAAGCTTCCCAATACACCTATTAATCACTAAGTAATCTATTTCAATGGATAATAACAGGAAGGGGGTGAAAGAGGGAATACTGAGTGGGGGTCTAGAGAGTCCTATATGGGCGGGAAGGCTTCCCAATACACCTAATGATCCCTAAATAATCTATTTCAATGGATAATAACAGGAAGGGGGTGAAAGAGGGAATACTGAGTGGGGGTCAAGAGAGTCCTATATGGGCGGGAAAGCTTCCCAATACACCTATTAATCACTAAGTAATCTATTTCAATGGATAATAACAGGAAGGGGGTGAAAGAGGGAATACTGAGTGGGGGTCAAGAGAGTCCTATATTGGCGGGAAGGCTTCCCAATACACCTATTAATCACTAAGTAATCTATTCCAATGGATAATAACAGAAAGGGGGTGAAAGAGGGAATATTGAGTGGGGGTCAAGAGAGTCCTATATGGGCGGGAAGGCTTCCCAATACACCTATTAATCACTAAGTAATCTATTCCAATGGATAATAACAGAAAGGGGGTGAAAGAGGGAATATTGAGTGGGGGTCAAGAGAGTCCTATATGGGCGGGAAGGCTTCCCAATACACCTATTAATCACTAAGTAATCTATTTCAATGGATAATAACAGAAAGGGGGTGAAAGAGGGAATATTGAGTGGGGGTCAAGAGAGTCCTATATGGGCGGGAAGGCTTCCCAATACACCTAATGATCCCTAAATAATCTATTTCAATGGAAAATAACAGAAGGGGTGTGAAAGAGGAAATACAGAGTCGAGGTCAAGAGAGTCCTATATGGGTGGGAAGGCTTCCCAATACTCCTAATGATCCCTAAGTAATCTATTTCATTGGATAATAACACAAGGGGGGTGAAAGAGGAAATTCAGAGTCGGGGTCAAGAGAGTCCTATATGGGCGGGAAGGCTTCCCAATACACCTAATAATCTCTAAGTAATCTATTTCAATGGATACTAAAAGAAAGGGGGTGAGAGAGGGAATACAGAGTCGGGGTCAAGAGAGTCCTAAATGGGTGGGAGGGCTTCCCAATACTCCCAATTATCCCTAAGTAATATATTTCAATGGATAATAACAGAAGGGGGTGAAAGAGGGAATACTGAGTGGGGGTCAAGAGAGTCCTATATGGGCGGGAAAGCTTCCCAATACACCTATTAATCACTAAGTAATCTATTTCAATGGATAATAACAGGAAGGGGGTGAAAGAGGGAATACTGAGTGGGGGTCAAGAGAGTCCTATATGGGCGGGAAAGCTTCCCAATACACCTATTAATCACTAAGTAATCTATTTCAATGGATAATAACAGAAAGGGGGTGAAAGAGGGAATATTGAGTGGGGGTCAAGAGAGTCCTATATGGGCGGGAAAGCTTCCCAATACACCTATTAATCACTAAGTAATCTATTTCAATGGATAATAACAGAAAGGGGGTGAAAGAGGGAATACTGAGTGGGGGTCAAGAGAGTCCTATATGGGCGGGAAGGCTTCCCAATACACCTATTAATCACTAAGTAATCTATTCCAATGGATAATAACAGAAAGGGGGTGAAAGAGGGAATACTGAGTGGGGGTCAAGAGAGTCCTATATGGGCGGGAAAGCTTCCCAATACACCTATTAATCACTAAGTAATCTATTTCAATGGATAATAACAGGAAGGGGGTGAAAGAGGGAATACTGAGTGGGGGTCAAGAGAGTCCTATATGGGCGGGAAAGCTTCCCAATACACCTATTAATCACTAAGTAATCTATTTCAATGGATAATAACAGAAGGCGGGTGAAAGAGGGAATACTGAGTGGGGGTCAAGAGAGTCCTATATGGGCGGGAAAGCTTCCCAATACACCTATTAATCACTAAGTAATCTATTTCAATGGATAATAACAGAAAGGGGGTAAAAGAGGGAATAAAGAGTCGGGGTCAAGAGAGTCCTATATGAGCGAGAAGGCTTCCCAATACACCTAATAATCCCTAAGTAATCAATTTCAATGGATAATAGAAGGAAGGGGGTGAAAGAGGGAATACAGAGTTGGGGTCAAGAGAGTCCTATATGGGTGGGAAGGGCTTCCCAATACACCTAATGATCCCCAAGTAATATAGTTCAGTGGATAATAACAGAAGGGGGGTGAAAGAGGGAATACAAAGTCAGGGATAAGAGAGTCCTATATGGGTGGGAAGGCTTCCCAATACACCTAATAATCTCTTAATAATCTATTTCAATGGATAATAACTGAGGGGGGGGGTGAAAGAGGGGATACACAGTCGGTGTAAAAATATTGCGATGTGGGCGGGAAGTCTTCCCAATACTGCTAATGATCCCTAAGTAATATATTTCAATGGATAATAACAGAAGGGGTTGAAAGAGGGAATACACAGTCGGGGTCGAGAGAGTGCTATATGGGCAGGAAGGCTTCCCAATACTCCTAATGATCCCTAAGTAATCTATTTCAATGGATAATAACAGAAGTGAGTGAAAGAGGGAATACAGAGTCGGGTTTAGGACAGTCCTATATGGGTGGGAAGGCTTCCCAATACTCCTAAAGATCCCTAAGTAATATATTTCAATGGATAATATCAGAATTGGGGTGAAAGAGGGAATACAGAATCGGGGTCAAGAGAGTCCTATTTGGGTGGGAAGGCTTCCCAATACACCTAATAATCCTTAAGTAATATCTTTCAATGGATAATAACAGAAGGGGGTTGGAAGAGGGAATACAGAGTCCGGGTCAAGAGAGTCCTATATGGGTGGGAAAGCTTCCCAATACACCTAATAATCCCTAAGTAATATTTTTCAATGGATAATAACAGAAGGAGGGTGAAAGAGGGAATACAGAGTCGGTGACAAGAGAGTCCTATATGGGCGGGAAGGCTTCCCAAAACTCCTAATGATCCCTAAGTAATCTATTTCAGTGGATAATAACTGAAGGTGGGTGAAAGAGGGAATACAGAGTTGGGTCAAGAGAGTCCTATATGGGTGGGAAGGCTTCCCAATACTCCTAATGATCCCTAAGTAATCTATTTCAGTGGATAATAACAGAAGTGGGGTGAAAGAGGGAATACACAGTCGGGGTCAAGAGAGTCCTATATGGGTGGGAAGGCTTCCCAATACACCTAATAATCCCTAAGTAATATCTTTCAATGGATAATAACAGAAGGAGGGTGAAAGAGGGAATACAGAGTCGGGGACAAGAGAGTCCTATATGATTGGGAAGGCTTCCCAAAACACCTAATAATCCCTAAGTAATATCTTTCAGTGGATAATAACAGAAGGGGGATGAAAGAGGGAATACAGAGTCCGGGAAAAGAGAGTCATATATGGGCGGGAAGGCTTCCCAATACTCCTAATGATCCCTAAGTAATCTATTTCAGTGGATAATAACTGAAGGGGGGTGAAAGAGGGAATACAGAGTCGGGGTCAAGAAAGTCATATATGGGTGGGAAGGCTTCCCAAAACACCTAATAATCCCTAAGTAATATCTTTCAATGGATAATAACAGAAGTGGGATGAAAGAGGGAATACAGAGTCGGGGAAAAGAGAGTCCTATATGGGCGGGAAGGCTTCCCAATACTCCTAATGATCCCTAAGTAATCTATTTCAGTGGATAATAACTGAAGGGGGGTGAAAGAGGGAATACAGAGTCCGGGTCAAGAGAGTCCTATATGGGTGGGAATGCTTCCCAATACTCCTAATGATCCCTAAGTAATATATTTCAATGGATAATAACAGAAAGGGGGTAAAAGAGGGAATAAAGAGTCGGGGTCAAGAGAGTCCTATATGAGCGAGAAGGCTTCCCAATACACCTAATAATCCCTAAGTAATCAATTTCAATGGATAATAATAGGAAGGGGGTGAAAGAGGGAATACAGAGTTGGGGTCAAGAGAGTACTATTTGGGTGGGAAGGCTTCCCAATACACCTAATAATCCCTAAGTAATCAATTTCAATGGATAATAATAGGAAGGGGGTGAAAGAGGGAATACAGAGTTGGGGTCAAGAGAGTCCTATATGGGTGGGAAGGCTTCCCAATACGCCTAATGATCCCTAAGTAATATATTTCAATGGATAATAACAGAAGGGAGGTGAAAGAGGGAATACAGAGTTGGGGTCAAGAGAGTCCTATATGGGTGGGAAAGCTTCCCAATACTCCTCCTGATCCCTAAGTAATCTATTTCAATGGATAATAACAGAAGGGGAGTGATTGAGGGAATACAAAGTCGGGGTCAGGAGAGTCCTATATGGGTGGGAAGGCTTCCCAATACTCCTAATGATCCCCAAGTAATATAGTTCAGTGGATAATAACAGAAGGGGGGTGGAAGAGGGAATACAAAGTCGGGGATAAGAGAGTCCTATATGGGTGGGAAGGCTTCCCAATACACCTGATAATCTCTTAACCCTGGAACGGTACGGTGGGTCGTCCGCGACCCCGAGCGTCAAAAAAAAAGAGGTTTTTCTCACGTGACTCACCCCCGTGACTGAATTTGTGGGTGATCGACCTGCAGTAGGTGTCTCGCCTACACGCTCTAGTAGTGTCCAGATGTGCATTGCTGTAGCTGTACTCCTTCCCCGATTTCTGAGACGCGTCGGGGTCGAGCGCGACCGAGTTTACCCTTCTAAGGTAATTTGCATAATTATCAAAGTTATTACGTATTATGAAATTGTCGTAGAATGGTGCAACTTGTATAGGTTATCAGTTGTGGAAAGTCTTGGTGGATTGTTTGGCTACCATGTGCATGATTTTTTTTTTAGTTAAAATGTCGTTCATCACCACGAGGACCATTTTACCGCGAGTGCCACTTTTTCACTTTTTTTTATTTTTTTGCTCAGTCATTTTTCCGTAAGATATTGCCAAATAGTTTCGTAAAAGTTTTGCTTTTTTAGTGTTGGAAAGTGTGTCTAGATGATCTGGCTACCCATGCGTGACTTTGTTTTTGTCAGATACGACGTAGTTATTGGTATATTGGGTATTTAACTCCGGTTGCCAATTTCTGTTTTTTTTTCAATATTTGTAAAAATTTACTACGTAGTAAGGAATTGCCGTATATTATTGATTTTTTTTCATGTTTATGTGTTAGAAAGTGTGCCTTGATGGTTGGGCTAACACGTGCATGTCTTTTTTTTTATCTGAGATGCCGTATATTAGAATGTTGGGCATTTTACCGCGAGTGCCCCTTTTTCATTTTTTTCATTTTTTTGCCAAGTCATTTTTCCGTAAGATATTGCCAAATAGTTTCGTAAAACTTTTGCTTTTTTAGTGTTGGAAAGTGTGTCTAGATGATCTGGCTACCCATGCGTGACTTTGTTTTTGTCAGATACGACGTAGTTATTGGTATATTGGGTAGTTAACTGCAGTTGCCAATTTCTGTTATTATCAATATTTGTAAAGATTTACTACGTAGTAAGGAATTGCCGTATATTATTGATTTTTTTTCATGTTTATGTGTTAGAAAGTGTGCCTTAATGGTTGTGCTAACACGTGCATGTCTTTTTTTTATCTGAGATGCCGTATATTAGAATGTTGGGCATTTTTCCGCGAGTGCCCCTTTTTATTTGTTTTGCATCTTTTTGCTTAGTCATGTTACCGTAAGGAATTGGCAAGTAGTGTCGCAAAACTTATATTTTTATAGTGTTGGAAAGTGTTTCTAGATGATCTGGCTACCCATGCCTATTTTTTTTTAGCCAGATATAGCGTATATATGGGTATGTGTTCGATTTTCCTGTGATTGCCATTTTTTCGTTTTTTCCCATTTCTTTCAAAATTACTACGTACTAAGGAACTATCACAGAGTAATGATTCATTTAGATGTTTATTTGTCGGAAAATGTGCCTTGATGGTTTGCCTAGCACGTGGCTGAAATTTTTTTTTCTGAAATGCGTATAATAAAATGTTGGCCATTTTTCCTCGAGTGCCCCTTTTTATTTGTTTTTCATTTTCTTACTTAGTCATGTTACCGTAAGGAATTGGCAAGAAGTGTCGAAAAACTTATATTTTTATAGTGTTGGAAAGTGTTTCTAGATGATCTGGCTACCCATGCCTATCTTTTTTTTTAGCCAGATATGGCGTATATATAGGTATGTGTTCGATTTTCCTGTGATTGCCATTTTTTCGTTTTTTCCCATTTCTTTCAAAATTACTACGTACTAAGGAACTATCACAGAGTAATGATTCATTTATATGTTTATTTGTCGAAAAATGTGCCTTGATGGTTTGCCTAGCACGTGGCTGAGTTTTTTTTTCTGAAATGCCATATATTAGAATGGCCATTTTTCCGCGAGTGCCCCTTTTTATTTGTTTTGCATTTTTTTTGCTTAGTCATGTTACCGTAAGGAATTGGTAAGTAGTGTCGCAAAACTTATAATTTTATAGTGTTGGAAATTGTTTCTAGATTATCTGGCTACCCATGCCTATCTTTTTTTTTAGCCAGATATGGCGTATATATAGGCATGTGTTCGATTTTCCTTTGATTGCCATTTTTTCGTTTTTTCCCATTTCTTTCAAAATTACTACGTACTAAGGAACTATCACAGAGTAATGATTCATTTAGATGTTTATTTGTCGGAAAATATGCCTTGATGGTTTGCCTAGTACCTGGCTGAAATTTTTTTTTCTGAAATGCCGTATATTAGAATGTTGGCCATTTTTTCCGCGAGTGCCCCTTTTCATTTGTTTTGCATTTTTTTGTTTAGTCATGTTACCGTAAGGAATTGGCAAGTAGTGTCGCAAAACTTGTATTTTTATAGTGTTGGAAAGTGTTTCTAGATGATCTGGCTACCCATGCCTATCTTCATTTTTAGCCAGATATGGCGTATATATAGGTATGTGTTCGATTTTCCTGCGATTGCCACTTTTTCGTTTTTTCCCATTTCTTTCAAAATTACTACGTACTAAGGAACTATCACAGAGTAATGATTCCTCTATATGTTTATTTGTCGGAAAATTTTGTTTACTTCTTTTTTGATTAAATATCATCAAATTTTTTTAGCTAAAATATTATATTGTTTTATATTTTTTTTCTTTTTTCGATTTTATTTCCCTTCAAAAAAATTTTTTTGGGTCAGAATTTTAATTTTATAGTCGTAAAATAATCGACAATTATCCAGCAACCCACCATACAACTTTTATGCATATCCAAGAATAATTAGATTAGTAAATAACACCTTGAAATTGACATACCCTTCCTACATTTCAAGTGGCAGATTAGGGAGTCTGAGTCAGTGTGGTTGGCGGCCATTTTGTGGACATATCCGAAGCGTAAGTTGCCCTATCTATATATATTCTTGTTCCCTATAGAATTTATGGTATTTTGGTATATTTTTACCTGCATAAATATCATATTATATATTAAATATATGTATTTTTTTACGAAATTTCTAAGTACTCAAAAAATTACCTTTAGATATGGCCCCTGATATAAATGTAATTTACAAAATAATGAAGATTTTTTTACATATTTCTATTTTAGGATAACATATGTTTATTCCCTAAAAAAATTAGCCACTTCCTATTTCATTTGGTTACCCAAAAAAATTCATGAAATTTGGAAAAATTATTTTGGCCAAAAAAAGTTACCCTTTTTTTCTCATTTCAGATCTCCACCTCCATGGGTCTGACTTCATCCAAAATACATCAAGATACATTCAAGAATCAATTCCTGAAAGGATTTGTGTATATATGTATAAACTTTTTTTTATGAATTTTTATGTAAGGTCTTTTTTTTCTACTTAATTTTTTAAAATATTCATAATAAATAGTTTTTCTGCAGATGAGTAGTATTTATCTTTACAGTTGTTTCAAGCATTCATTGAAGTTTTTTTTTGGCAAAAGAAAAAAGGAGGTTACTGCAAAAACTGATTTTTCAAGAATTTTTTTTGCCGTCGGGGTCGCGCACGTCCGAGTATACCCTTAAAGGGGTGTCCGAGGAGCGTACCTATCCAGGGTTACTAATCTATTTCAATGGATAATAACAGAGGGGGGGGTGAAAGAGGGGATACACAGTTGGGGTAAAGAGATTGCGATGTGGTCGGGAAGTCTTCCCAATACTGCTAATGATCCCTAAGTAATATATTTCCATGGATAATAACAGAAGGGGGTGAATGAGGGAATACACAGTCGAGGTCAAGATAGTGCTATATGGGCGGGAAGGGTTCCCAATACTCCTAATGATCCCTAAGTAATCTATTTCAATGGATGATAAAAGAAGTGGGTGAAAGAGGGAATACACAGTCGAGGTCAAGGGAGTCTTATATGGGTGGGAAGGCTTCCCAATACACCTAATAATCCCTAAGTAATATCTTTCAATGGATAATAACAGAAGGGAGGGGGTGAAAGAGGGAATACAGAGTCGGGTCAAGAGAATCCTATATGGATGGGAAGGCTTCCCATTACTCCTAATGATCCCTAAGTAATATATTTAAATGGATAATAACAGAAAGGGGGTAAAAGAGGGAATAAAGAGTCGGGGTCAAGAGAGTCCTATATGAGCGAGAAGGCTTCCCAATACACCTAATAATCCCTAAGTAATCAATTTCAATGGATAATAATAGGAAGGGGGTGAAAGAGGGAATACAGAGTTGGGGTCAAGAGAGTACTATTTCGGTGGGAAGGCTTCCCAATACGCCTAATGATCCCTAAGTAATCTATTTCAATGGATAATAACAGAAGGGAGGTGAAAGAGGGAATACAGAGTTGGGATCAAGAGAGTCCTATATGGGTGGGAAGGCTTCCCAATAATCCTAATGATCCCTAAGTAATCTATTTCAATGGATAATAACTGAAGGGGGATGAAAGAGGGAATACAGGGTCGGGGTCAAGAGAGTCTTATATGAGCGGGAAGGCTTCCCAATACACCTAATAATCCCTAAGTAATATATTTCAATGGATAATAACAGAAGGGGGGTGAAAGAGGGGATACACAGTCGGGGTAAAGAGAGTGCGATGTGGGCGGGAAGTCTTTTCAATACTCCTAATGATCCCTAAGTAATATATTTCAATGAATAATAACAGAAAGGGGGTAAAAGAGGGAATAAAGAGTCTGGGTCAAGAGAGTCCTATATGAACGAGAAGGCTTCCCAATACACCTAATAATCCCTAAGTAATCAATTTCAATGGATAATAATAGGAAGGGGGTGAAAGAGGGAATACAGAGTTGGGGTCAAGAGAGTCCTATATGGGTGGGAAGGCTTCCCAATACGCCTAATGATCCCTAAGTAATATATTTCAATGGATAATAACAGAAGGGAGGTGAAAGAGGGAATACAGAGTTGGGGTCAAGAGAGTCCTATATGGGTGGGAAAGCTTCCCAATACTCCTCCTGATCCCTAAGTAATCTATTTCAATGGATAATAACAGAAGGGGAGTGATTGAGGGAATACAAAGTCGGGGTCAGGAGAGTCCTATATGGGTGGGAAGGCTTCCCAATACTCCTAATGATCCCCAAGTAATATAGTTCAGTGGATAATAACAGAAGGGGGGTGGAAGAGGGAATACAAAGTCGGGGATAAGAGAGTCCTATATGGGTGGGAAGGCTTCCCAATACACCTGATAATCTCTTAACCCTGGAACGGTACGGTGGGTCGTCCGCGACCCCGAGCGTCAAAAAAAAAGAGGTTTTTCTCACGTGACTCACCCCCGTGACTGAATTTGTTGGTGATCGACCTGCAGTAGGTGTCTCGCCTACACGCTCTAGTAGTGTCCAGATGTGCATTGCTGTAGCTGTACTCCTTCCCCGATTTCTGAGACGCGTCGGGGTCGAGCGCGACCGAGTTTACCCTTCTAAGGTAATTTGCATAATTATCAAAGTTATTACGTATTATGAAATTGTCGTAGAATGGTGCAACTTGTATAGGTTATCAGTTGTGGAAAGTCTTGGTGGATTGTTTGGCTACCATGTGCATGATTTTTTTTTTAGTTAAAATGTCGTTCATCACCACGAGGACCATTTTACCGCGAGTGCCACTTTTTCATTTTTTTTTATTTTTTTGCTCAGTCATTTTTCCGTAAGATATTGCCAAATAGTTTCGTAAAACGTTTGCTTTTTTAGTGTTGGAAAGTGTGTCTAGATGATCTGGCTACCCATGCGTGACTTTGTTTTTGTCAGATACGACGTAGTTATTGGTATATTGGGTATTTAACTCCGGTTGCCAATTTCTGTTTTTTTTCAATATTTGTAAAAATTTACTACGTAGTAAGGAATTGCCGTATATTATTGATTTTTTTTCATGTTTATGTGTTAGAAAGTGTGCCTTGATGGTTGGGCTAACACGTGCATGTCTTTTTTTTTATCTGAGATGCCGTATATTAGAATGTTGGGCATTTTACCGCGAGTGCCCCTTTTTCATTTTTTTCATTTTTTTGCCAAGTCATTTTTCCGTAAGATATTGCCAAATAGTTTCGTAAAACTTTTGCTTTTTTAGTGTTGGAAAGTGTGTCTAGATGATCTGGCTACCCATGCGTGACTTTGTTTTTGTCAGATACGACGTAGTTATTGGTATATTGGGTAGTTAACTGCAGTTGACAATTTCTGTTTTTATCAATATTTGTAAAGATTTACTACGTAGTAAGGAATTGCCGTATATTATTGATTTTTTTTCATGTTTATGTGTTAGAAAGTGTGCCTTAATGGTTGGGCTAACACGTGCATGTCTTTTTTTTTATCTGAGATGCCGTATATTAGAATGTTGGGCATTTTTCCGCGAGTGCCCCTTTTTATTTGTTTTGCATCTTTTTGCTTAGTCATGTTACCGTAAGGAATTGGCAAGTAGTGTCGCAAAACTTATATTTTTATAGTGTTGGAAAGTGTTTCTAGATGATCTGGCTACCCATGCCTATTTTATTTTAGCCAGATATAGCGTATATATAGGTATGTGTTCGATTTTCCTGTGATTGCCATTTTTTCGTTTTTTCCCATTTCTTTCAAAATTACTACGTACTAAGGAACTATCACAGAGTAATGATTCATTTAGATGTTTATTTTTCGGAAAATGTGCCTTGATGGTTTGCCTAGTACCTGGCTGAAATTTTTTTTTCTGAAATGCCGTATATTAGAATGTTGGCCATTTTTTCCGCGAGTGCCCCTTTTCATTTGTTTTGCATTTTTTTGTTTAGTCATGTTACCGTAAGGAATTGGCAAGTAGTGTCGCAAAACTTGTATTTTTATAGTGTTGGAAAGTGTTTCTAGATGATCTGGCTACCCATGCCTATCTTCATTTTTAGCCAGATATGGCGTATATATAGGTATGTGTTCGATTTTCCTGCGATTGCCACTTTTTCGTTTTTTCCCATTTCTTTCAAAATTACTACGTACTAAGGAACTATCACAGAGTAATGATTCCTCTATATGTTTATTTGTCGGAAAATTTTGTTTACTTCTTTTTTGATTAAATATCATCAAATTTTTTTAGCTAAAATATTATATTGTTTTACATTTTTTTTTCTTTTTTCGATTTTATTTCCCTTCAAAAAAATTTTTTTGGGTCAGAATTTTAATTTTATAGTCGTAAAATAATCGACAATTATCCAGCAACCCACCATACAACTTTTATGCATATCCAAGAATAATTAGATTAGTAAATAACACCTTGAAATTGACATACCCTTCCTACATTTCAAGTGGCAGATTAGGGAGTCTGAGTCAGTGTGGTTGGCGGCCATTTTGTGGACATATCCGAAGCGTAAGTTGCCCTATCTATATATATTCTTGTTCCCTATAGAATTTATGGTATTTTGGTATATTTTTACCTGCATAAATATCATATTATATATTAAATATAAGTATTTTTTTACGAAATTTCTAAGTACTCAAAAAATTACCTTTAGATATGGCCCCTGATATAAATGTAATTTACAAAATAATGAAGATTTTTTTACATATTTCTATTTTAGGATAACATATGTTTATTCCCTAAAAAAATTAGCCACTTCCTATTTCTTTTGGTTACCCAAAAAAATTCATGAAATTTGGACAAATTATTTTGGCCAAAAAAAGTTACCCTTTTTTTCTCATTTCAGATCTCCACCTCCATGGGTCTGACTTCATCCAAAATACATCAAAATACATTCAAGAATCAATTCCTGAAAGGATTTGTGTATATATGTATAAACTTTTTTTTTATGAATTTTTATGTAAGGTCTTTTTTTTCTACTTAATTTTTTAAAATATTCATAATAAATAGTTTTTCTGCAGATGAGTAGTATTTATATTTACAGTTGTTTTAAGCATTCATTGAAGTTTTTTTTTTGGCAAAAGAAAAAAGGAGGTTACTACAAAAACTGATTTTTCAAGAATTTTTTTTGCCGTCGGGGTCGCGCACGTCCGAGTATACCCTTAAAGGGGTGTCCGAGGAGCGTACCTATCCAGGGTTAATAATCTATTTCAATGGATAATAACAGAGGGGGGGGGGTGAAAGAGGGGATACACAGTTGGGGTAAAGAGATTGCGATGTGGTCGGGAAGTCTTCCCAATACTGCTAATGATCCCTAAGTAATATATTTCCATGGATAATAACAGAAGGGGGTGAATGAGGGTATACACAGTCGAGGTCAAGATAGTGCTATATGGGCGGGAAGGGTTCCCAATACTCCTAATGATCCCTAAGTAATCTATTTCAATGGATGATAAAAGAAGTGGGTGAAAGAGGGAATACACAGTCGAGGTCAAGGGAGTCTTATATGGGTGGGAAGGCTTCCCAATACACCTAATAATCCCTAAGTAATATCTTTCAATGGATAATAACAGAAGGGAGGGGGTGAAAGAGGGAATACAGAGTCGGGTCAAGAGAATCCTATATGGGTGGGAAGGCTTCCCAATACTCATAATGATCCCTAAGGAATCTATTTCAGTGGATAATAACAGAAGGGGGGTG
Source organism: Palaemon carinicauda (assembly GCF_036898095.1). NCBI lineage: Eukaryota > Metazoa > Arthropoda > Malacostraca > Decapoda > Palaemonidae > Palaemon > Palaemon carinicauda. Next base: position 945,831 of record NC_090767.1, on the reverse strand, counting down.
AAAGAGGGAATACAGAGTCGGGGTCAAGAGAGTCCTATATGGGTGGGAAGGCTTCCCAATACACCTATTAATCCCTAAGTAATATCTTTCAATGGATAATAACAGAAGGGGGTTGAAAAAGGGAATACAAAGTCGGGGTCAAGAGAGTCCTATATGGGTGGGAAGGCTTCCCAATACACCTAATAATCCCTAAGTAATATCTTTCAATGGAAAATAACAGGAGGGTGAAAGAGGGAATACAGAGTCAGGGTCAAGACAGTCCTATATGGGTGGGAAGGTTTCCCAATACTCCTAATGATCCCTAAGTAATATATTTCAATGAATAATATCAGAATTGGGGTGAAAGAGGGAATACAGAGTCGGGGTCAAGAGAGTCCTATATGGGTGGGAAGGCTTCCCAATACACCTAATAATCCCTAAGTAATATCTTTCAATGGATAATAACAGAAGGAGGGTGAAAGAGGGAATACAGAGTCGGGGACAAGAGAGTCCTATATGATTGGGAAGGCTTCCCAAAACACCTAATAATCCCTAAGTAATATCTTTCAGTGGATAATAACAGAAGGGGGATGAAAGAGGGAATACAGAGTCGGGGAAAAGAGAGTCTTATATGGGCGGGAAAGCTTCCCAATACTCCTAATGATCCCTAAGTAATCTATTTCAGTGGATAATAACTGAAGGGGGGTGAAAGAGGGAATACAGAGTCCGGGTCAAGAGAGTCCTATATGGGTGGGAATGCTTCCCATTACTCCTAATGATCCCTAAGTAATATATTTCAATGGATAATAACAGAAAGGGGGTAAAAGAGGGAATAAAGAGTCGGGGTCAAGAGAGTCCTATATAAGCGAGAAGGCTTCCCAATACACCTAATAATCCCTAAGTAATCAATTTCAATGGATAATAATAGGAAGGGGGTGAAAGAGGGAATACAGAGTTGGGGTCAAGAGAGTACTATTGGGGTGGGAAGGCTTCCCAATACGCCTAATGATCCCTAAGTAATCTATTTCAATGGATAATAACAGAAGGGAGGTGAAAGAGGGAATACAGAGTTGGGATCAAGAGAGTCCTATATGGGTGGGAAGGCTTCCCAATAATCCTAATGATCCCTAAGTAGTCTATTTCAATGGATAATAACTGAAGGGGGATGAAAGAGGGAATACAGGGTCGGGGTCAAGAGAGTCTTATATGAGCGGGAAGGCTTCCCAATACACCTAATAATCCCTAAGTAATATATTTCAATGGATAATAACAGAAGGGGGGTGAAAGAGGGGATACACAGTCGGGGTAAAGAGAGTGCGATGTGGGCGGGAAGTCTTTTCAATAATCCTAATGATCCCTAAGTAATATATTTCAATGAATAATAACAGAAAGGGGGTAAAAGAGGGAATAAAGAGTCTGGGTCAAGAGAGTCCTATATGAGCGAGAAGGCTTCCCAATACACCTAATAATCCTTAAGTAATCAATTTCAATGGATAATAATAGGAATGGGGTGAAAGATGGAATACAGAGTTGGGGTCAAGAGAGTCCTCTATGGGTGGGAAGGCTTCTCAATACGCCTAATGATCCCTAAGTAATATATTTCAATGGATAATAACAGAAGGGAGGTGAAAGAGGGAATACAGAGTTGGGGTCAAGAGAGTCCTATATGGGTGGGAAAGCTTCCCAATACTCCTCCTGATCCCTAAGTAATCTATTTCAATGGATAATAACAGAAGGGGAGTGATTGAGGGAATACAAAGTCGGGGTCAGGAGAGTCCTATATGGGTGGGAAGGCTTCCCAATACTCCTAATGATCCCCAAGTAATATAGTTCAGTGGATAATAACAGAAGGGGGGTGGAAGAGGGAATACAAAGTCGGGGATAAGAGAGTCCTATATGGGTGGGAAGGCTTCCCAATACACCTGATAATCTCTTAACCCTGGAACGGTACGGTGGGTCGTCCGCGACCCCGAGCGTCAAAAAAAAAGAGGTTTTTCTCACGTGACTCACCCCCGTGACTGAATTTGTGGGTGATCGACCTGCAGTAGGTGTCTCGCCTACACGCTCTAGTAGTGTCCAGATGTGCATTGCTGTAGCTGTACTCCTTCCCCGATTTCTGAGACGCGTCGGGGTCGAGCGCGACCGAGTTTACCCTTCTAAGGTAATTTGCATAATTATCAAAGTTATTACGTATTATGAAATTGTCGTAGAATGGTGCAACTTGTATAGGTTATCAGTTGTGGAAAGTCTTGGTGGATTGTTTGGCTACCATGTGCATGATTTTTTTTTTAGTTAAAATGTCGTTCATCACCACGAGAACCATTTTACCGCGAGTGCCCCTTTTTCATTTTTTTTTATTTTTTTGCTCAGTCATTTTTCCGTAAGATATTGCCAAATAGTTTCGTAAAACTTTTGCTTTTTTGGTGTTGGAAAGTGTGTCTAGATGATCTGGCTACCCATGCGTGACTTTGTTTTTGTCAGATACGACGTAGTTATTGGTATATTGGGTATTTAACTCCGGTTGCCAATTTCTGTTTTTTTTCAATATTTGTAAAAATTTACTACGTAGTAAGGAATTGCCGTATATTATTGATTTTTTTTCATGTTTATGTGTTAGAAAGTGTGCCTTGATGGTTGGGCTAACACGTGCATGTCTTTTTTTTTATCTGAGATGCCGTATATTAGAATGTTGGGCATTTTACCGCGAGTGCCCCTTTTTCATTTATTTCATTTTTTTGCCAAGTCATTTTTCCGTAAGATATTGCCAAATAGTTTCGTAAAACTTTTGCTTTTTTAGTGTTGGAAAGTGTGTCTAGATGATCTGGCTACCCATGCGTGACTTTGTCTTTGTCAGATACGACGTAGTTATTGGTATATTGGGTAGTTAACTGCAGTTGCCAATTTCTGTTTTTATCAATATTTGTAAAGATTTACTACGTAGTAAGGAATTACCGTATATTATTGATTTTTTTTCATGTTTATGTGTTAGAAAGTGTGCCTTAATGGTTGGGCTAACACGTGCATGTCTTTTTTTTTATCTGAGATGCCGTATATTAGAATGTTGGGCATTTTTCCGCGAGTGCCCCTTTTTATTTGTTTTGCATCTTTTTGCTTAGTCATGTTACCGTAAGGAATTGGCAAGTAGTGTCGCAAAACTTATATTTTTATAGTGTTGGAAAGTGTTTCTAGATGATCTGGCTACCCATGCCTATTTTTTTTTAGCCAGATATAGCGTATATACAGGTATGTGTTCGATTTTCCTGTGATTGCCATTTTTTCGTTTTTTCCCATTTCTTTCAAAATTACTACGTACTAAGGAACTATCACAGAGTAATGATTCATTTAGATGTTTATTTGTCGGAAAATGTGCCTTGATGGTTTGCCTAGCACGTGGCTGAAATTTTTTTTTCTGAAATGCGTATAATAAAATGTTGGCCATTTTTCCTCGAGTGCCCCTTTTTATTTGTTTTTCATTTTCTTACTTAGTCATGTTACCGTAAGGAATTGGCAAGAAGTGTCGAAAAACTTATATTTTTATAGTGTTGGAAAGTGTTTCTAGATGATCTGGCTACCCATGCCTATCTTTTTTTTTAGCCAGATATGGCGTATATATAGGTATGTGTTCGATTTTCCTGTGATTGCCATTTTTTCGTTTTTTCCCATTTCTTTCAAAATTACTACGTACTAAGGAACTATCACAGAGTAATGATTTATTTATATGTTTATTTGTCGAAAAATGTGCCTTGATGGTTTGCCTAGCACGTGGCTGAGTTTTTTTTTTCTGAAATGCCATATATTAGAATGGCCATTTTTCCGCGAGTGCCCCTTTTTATTTGTTTTGCATTTTTTTTGCTTAGTCATGTTACCGTAAGGAATTGGTAAGTAGTGTCGCAAAACTTATAATTTTATAGTGTTGGAAATTGTTTCTAGATTATCTGGCTACCCATGCCTATCTTTTTTTTTAGCCAGATATGGCGTATATATAGGTATGTGTTCGATTTTCCTGTGATTGCCATTTTTTCGTTTTTTCCCATTTCTTTCAAAATTACTACGTACTAAGGAACTATCACAGAGTAATGATTCATTTAGATGTTTATTTTTCGGAAAATATGCCTTGATGGTTTGCCTAGTACCTGGCTGAAATTTTTTTTTCTGAAATGCCGTATATTAGAATGTTGGCCATTTTTTCCGCGAGTGCCCCTTTTCATTTGTTTTGCATTTTTTTGTTTAGTCATGTTACCGTAAGGAATTGGCAAGTAGTGTCGCAAAACTTGTATTTTTATAGTGTTGGAAAGTGTTTCTAGATGATCTGGCTACCCATGCCTATCTTCATTTTTAGCCAGATATGGCGTATATATAGGTATGTGTTCGATTTTCCTGCGATTGCCACTTTTTCGTTTTTTCCCATTTCTTTCAAAATTACTACGTACTAAGGAACTATCACAGAGTAATGATTCCTCTATATGTTTATTTGTCGGAAAATTTTGTTTACTTCTTTTTTGATTAAATATCATCAAATTTTTTTAGCTAAAATATTATATTGTTTTACATTTTTTTTTCTTTTTTCGATTTTATTTCCCTTCAAAAAAATTTTTTTGGGTCAGAATTTTAATTTTATAGTCGTAAAATAATCGACAATTATCCAGCAACCCACCATACAACTTTTATGCATATCCAAGAATAATTAGATTAGTAAATAACACCTTGAAATTGACATACCCTTCCTACATTTCAAGTGGCAGATTAGGGAGTCTGAGTCAGTGTGGTTGGCGGCCATTTTGTGGACATATCCGAAGCGTAAGTTGCCCTATCTATATATATTCTTGTTCCCTATAGAATTTATGGTATTTTGGTATATTTTTACCTGCATAAATATCATATTATATATTAAATATAAGTATTTTTTTACGAAATTTCTAAGTACTCAAAAAATTACCTTTAGATATGGCCCCTGATATAAATGTAATTTACAAAATAATGAAGATTTTTTTACATATTTCTATTTTAGGATAACATATGTTTATTCCCTAAAAAAATTAGCCACTTCCTATTTCATTTGGGTACCCAAAAAAATTCATGAAATTTGGACAAATTATTTTGGCCAAAAAAAGTTACCATTTTTTTCTCATTTCAGATCTCCACCTCCATGGGTCTGACTTCATCCAAAATACATCAAGATACATTCAAGAATCAATTCCTGAAAGGATTTGTGTATATATGTATAAACTTTTTTTTTATGAATTTTTATGTAAGGTCTTTTTTTCTACTTAATTTTTTAAAATATTCATAATAAATAGTTTTTCTGCAGATGAGTAGTATTTATCTTTACAGTTGTTTTAAGCATTCATTGAAGTTTTATTTTGGCAAAAGAAAAAAGGAGGTTACTGCAAAAACTGATTTTTCAAGAATTTTTTTTGCCGCCGGGGTCGCGCACGTCCGAGTATACCCTTAAAGGGGTGTCCGAGGAGCGTACCTATCCAGGGTTAATAATCTATTTCAATGGATAATAACAGAGGGGGGGGTGAAAGAGGGGATACACAGTTGGGGTAAAGAGATAGCGATGTGGACGGGAAGTCTTCCCAATACTGCTAATGATCCCTAAGTAATATATTTCCATGGATAATAACAGAAGGGGGTGAATGAGGGAATACACAGTCGAGGTCAAGATAGTGCTATATGGGCGGGAAGGGTTCCCAATACTCCTAATGATCCCTAAGTAATCTATTTCAATGGATGATAAAAGAAGTGGGTGAAAGAGGGAATACACAGTCGAGGTCAAGGGAGTCTTATATGGGTGGGAAGGCTTCCCAATACACCTAATAATCCCTAAGTAATATCTTTCAATGGATAATAACAGAAGGGAGGGGGTGAAAGAGGGAATACAGAGTCGGGTCAAGAGAATCCTATATAGGTGGGAAGGCTTCCCAATACTCCTAATGATCCCTAAGGAATCTATTTCAGTGGATAATAACAGAAGGGGGGTGAAAGAGGGAATACAGAGTCGGGGTCAAGAGAGTCCTATATGGGTGGGAAGGCTTCCCAATACACCTATTAATCCCTAAGTAATATCTTTCAATGGATAATAACAGAAGGGGGTTGAAAAAGGGAATACAAAGTCGGGGTCAAGAGAGTCCTATATTGGTGGGAAGGCTTCCCAATACACCTAATAATCCCTAAGTAATATCTTTCAATGGAAAATAACAGGAGGGTGAAAGAGGGAATACAGAGTCAGGGTCAAGACAGTCCTATATGAGTGGGAAGGTTTCCCAATACTCCTAATGATCCCTAAGTAATATATTTCAATGAATAATATCAGAATTGGGGTGAAAGAGGGAATACAGAGTCGGGGTCAAGAGAGTCCTATATGGGTGGGAAGGCTTCCCAATACTCCTAATGATCCATAAGTATTATATTTCAATGGATAATAACAGAAGAGGGGGTGAAAGAGGGAATACTGAGTCGGGGTCAAGAGAGTCTTATAAGAGCGGGAAGTCTTCCCAATACACCTAATAATCCCTTAGTAATCTATTTCAATGGATAATAACAGAAGGGGGGTGAAAGAGGGGATACACAGTCGAGGTAAAGAGATTGCGATGTGGGCAGGAAGTCTTCTCAATACTGCTAATGATCCCTAAGTAATATATTTCCGTGGATAATAACAGAAGGGGGTGAATGAGGGAGTACACAGTCGAGGTCAAGAGAGTGCTATATGGGCGGGAAGGCTTCCCAATACTCCTAATGATCCCTAAGTAATTTATTTCAGTGGATAATAACAGAAGGGGGGGGGGTGAAAGAGGGAATACAGAGTCGGGGTCGAGAGAGGCCTATATGGGTGGGAAGGCTTCCCAATACACCTAATAATCCATAATTAATATCTTTCAATGGATAATAACAGAAGGGGGTTGAAAGAGGGAATACAGAGTCAGGGTCAAGAGAGTCCTATATGGGTGGGGAGGCTTCCCAATACACCTATTAATCCCTAAATAATCTATTTCAATGGATAATAACAGAAGGGGGGTGAAAGAGGGAATACAGAGTCGGGGACAAGAGAGTCCTATATGGGCGGGAAGGCTTCCCAATACTCCTAATGATCCCTAAGTAATCTATTTCAGTGGATAATAACTGAATGTGGGTGAAAGAGGGAATACAGATTCGGGGTCAAGAGAGTCCTATATGGGTGGGAAGGCTTCCAAAACACCTAAAAATCCCTAAGTAATATCTTTCAGTGGATAATAACAAAAGGGGGATGAAAGAGGGAATACAGAGTCGGGGAAAAGAGAGTCCTATATGGGTGGGAAGGCTTCCCAATACTCCTAATGATCCCTAAGTAATATATTTCAATGGATAATAACAGAGAGGGGGTAAAAGAGGGAATAAAGAGTCGGGGTCAAGAGAGTCCTATATGAGCGAGAAGGCTTCCCAATACACCTAATAATCCCTAAGTAATCAATTTCAATGGATAATAAAAGGAAGGGGGTGAAAGAGGGAATACAGAGTTGGGGTCAAGAGAGTCCTATATGGGTGGGAAGGCTTCCCAATACTCCTAATGATCCCCAAGTAATATAGTTCAGTGGATAATAACAGAAGGGGGGTGAAAAAGGGAATACAAAGTCGGGGATAAGAGAGTCCTATATGGGTGGGAAGGCTTCCCAATACACCTAATAATCTCTTAATAATCTATTTCAATGGATAATAACTGAGGGGGGGGGGTGAAAGAGGGGATACACAGTCGGTGTAAAAATATTGCGATGTGGGCGGGAAGTCTTCCCAATACTGCTAATGATCCCTAAGTAATATATTTCAATGGATAATAACAGAAGTGAGTGAAAGAGGGAATACAGAGTCGGGTTTAGGACAGTCCTATATGGGTGGGAAGGCTTCCCAATACTCCTAAAGATCCCTAAGTAATATCTTTCAATGGATAATATCAGAATTGGGGTGAAAGAGGGAATACAGATGTGGGGTGAAGAGAGTCCTATATGGGTGGGAAGGCTTCCCAATACTCCTAATGATCCCTAAGTAATCTATTTCAATGGATAATAACAGAAGGCGGGTGAAAGAGGGAATACACAGTCGGGGTCAAGAGAGTGCTATATGGGCGGGAAGGCTTCCCAATACTCCTAATGATCCCTAAGTAATCTATTTCAATGGATAATAACAGAAGTGGGGTGAAACAGGGGATACACAGTCGGGGTAAAAAGAGTGTGATATGGGCGGGAAGTCTTCCCAATACTGCTAATGATTCCTAAGTAATCTATTTCAATGGATAATAACAGAAGGGGGTGAAAGAGGGAATACAGAGTCAGGGTCAAGACAGTCCTATATGGGTGGGAAGGTTTCCCAATACTCCTAATGATCCCTAAGTAATATCTTTCAATGGATAATAACAGAAGGGGGGGTGAAAGAGGGAATACAGAGTCGAGGTCAAGAGAGTCCTATATGAGCAAGAAGGCTTTCCCAATACACCTAATAATCCTTTAGTAATCTATTTCAATGGATAATAACAGAAGGGGGGTGAAAAAGGGGATACACAGTCGGAGTAAAGAGAGTGCGATGTAATCGGGAAGTCTTCCCAATACTTCTAATGATCCCTAAGTAATATATTTCAATGGATAATAACTGAAGGGGGGTGAAAGAGAGAATACAGAGTCGGGGTCAAGAGAGTCTTATATGAGCGGGAAGGCTTCCCAATACACCTAATAATCCCATAGTAATCTATTTCAATGGATAATAACAGAAGGGGGGTGAAAGAGGGACTACAGAGTCGGGGTCAAGAGAGTTCTATATGGGCGGGAAGGCTTCCCAATACACCTAATAATCCCTATGTGATATCTTTAAATGGATAATAACAGAAGGGGGGTGAAAGAGGGAATACAGAGTCGGGGTCAAGAGAGTCCTATATGGGTGGGAAGGATTCCCAATACACCTAATAATCCCTAAGTAATATCTTTCAGTGTATAATAACAGAAGGGGGGTGAAAGAGGGAGTAGAGAGTCGGGGATAGGAGAGTCCTATATGGGAGGGAAGGCTTCCCAATACTCCTAATGATCCCTAAGTAATATCTTTCAGTGGATAATAACAGAAGGGAGGTGAAAGAGAGAATACAGAGTCGGGGTCAAGAGAGTTCTATATGGGTGGGAAGGCTTCCCAATATTCCTAATGATCCTTATGTAATATATTTCAATGGATAATAACAGAAGGGGGGTGATAGAGGGAATACAGAGTCGGGGTCAAGAGAGTCTTATATGAGCGGGAAGGCTTCCCAATACACCTAATAATCCCTTAGTAATCTATTTCAGTGGATAATAACAGATGGGAGGTGAAAGAGGGGATACACAGTCGGGGTCAAGAGAGTGCTATATGGGCGGCAAGGCTTCCCAATACTCCTAATGATCCCTAAGTAATATATTTCAATGGATAAAAACCGAAGGGGGGTGAAAGAGGGAAAAAAGAGTCGGGGTCAGGAGAGTCCTAAATAGGTGGGAAGGCTTCCCAATACTCCTGATGATCCCTAAGTAATCTATTTCAATGGATAATAACAGAAGGGGGGTGATAGAGGGAATACAGAGTCGGGGTCAATAGAGTCTTATATGAGTGGAAAGGCTTCCCAATACACCTAATAATCCCTATGTAATATATTTCAATGGATAATAACAGAAGGGGGTGAAATAGGGAATAAACAGTCGAGGTCAAGAGAGTGTTATATGGGCGGGAGGGCTTCCAAATACTCATAATGATCCCTAAGTAATCTATTTCAATGGATAATAACAGAAGGGGGTGAAAGAAGAAATACACAGTCGGGGTCAAGAGAGTGCTATATGAGTGGGGAGGCTTCCCAATACTCCTAATGATCCCTAAGTAATCTATTTCAATGGATAATAACAGAAGGGGGGTGAAAGAGGGAATACAGAGTCGGGGTCAAGAGAGTCCTATATGGGTGGGAAGGCTTCCCAATACACCTAATAATCCCTATGTGATATCTTTAAATGGATAATAACAGAAGGGGGGTGAAAGAGGGAATACACAGTCGGGGTCAAGAGAGTCCTATATGGGTGGGAAGGCTTCCCAATACTCCTAATGATCCCTAAGTAATATCTTTCTATGGATAATAACAGAAAGGGGGGGTGAAAGAGGGAATACAGAGTCGGGGTCAAGAGAGTCCTATATGGGTGGGACGGCTCCCCGATATTCCTAATGATCACTAAGTATAATATTTCAATGGATAATAACAGAAGGGGGGTGAAAGAGGGAATACAGAGTCGGGGTCAATAGAGTCTTATATGAGCGGAAAGGCTTCCCAATACACCTAATAATCCCTATGTAATATATTTCAATGGATAATAACAGAAGGGGGTGAAATAGGGAATAAACAGTCGAGGTCAAGAGAGTGTTATATGGGCGGGAGGGCTTCCAAATACTCATAATGATCCCTAAGTAATCTATTTCAATGGATAATAACAGAAGGGGGTGAAAGAGGGAATACACAGTCGGGGTCAAGAGAGTGCTATATGAGTTGGGAGGCTTCCCAATACTCCTAATGATCCCTAAGTAATCTATTGCAATGGATAATAACAGAAGGGGGGTGAAAGAGGGTATACAGAGTCGGGGTCAAGAGAGTTCTATATGGGTGGGAAGGCTTCCCAATACTCCTAATGATCCCTAAGTAATCTAATTCAGTGGTAATAACAGAAGGGGGGTGAAAGAGGGGATACACAGTCCGGGTAAAGAGAGTGCGATGTGGGTGGGAAGTCTTCCCAATACTGCTAATGATCCGTAAGTAATATATTTAAATGGATAATAATAGAAGGGGGTTGAAAGAGGGAATACAGAGTCGAGGTCAAGAGAGTCTTATATGAGAGTGAAGGCTTCCCAATACACCTAATAATCCCTTAGTAATCTATTTCAATGAAATATAAAAGAAGGGGGGTGAAAGAGGGGATACACAGTCGGGGTGAAGAGAGTGCGATGTGGGCGGGAAGTCTTCCCAATACTGCTAATGATCCCTAAGTAATATATTTCAATGGATAATAACAGAAGGGGGTGAAAGAGAGAATACAGAGTTGGGGTCAAGAGAGTGCTATATGTTCGGGAAGGCTTCCCAATATTCCTAATGATCCCTAAGTAATATATTTCAATGGATAATAACAGAAGGGGGTTGAAAGAGGGAATACAGAGTCGGGGTCAAGAGAGTCCTATAAGGGTGGGAAGGCTTCCCAATATTCCTAATGATCCCTAAGTAATATATTTCATTGGATAATAACAGAAGGGGGGTGAAAGAGGGAATACAGAGTCGGGGTCAAGAGAGTCTTATATGAGCGGGAAGGCTTCCCAATACACCTAATAATCCCTTAGTAATCTATTTCAATGGATAATAACAGAAGGGGGGTGAAAGAGGGGATACACAATCGGGGTAAAGAGAGTGCGATGTGGGCGGGAAGTCTTCCCAATACTGATAATGATCCCTAAGTAATCTATTTCAATGGATAATAACAGAAGGGGGGTGAAAGAGGGAATACAGAGTAGGGGTCAAGAGAGTCTTATATGAGCGGGAAGGCTTCCCAATACACCTAATAATCCCTTAGTAATCTATTTCAATGAATAATAACAGAAGGGAGGTGAAAGAGGGGATACACAGTCGGGGTAAAGAGAGTGCGATGTGGGCGGGAAGTCTTACCAATACTGCTAATGATCCCTAAGTAATATATTTCAATGGATAATAACAGAAGGGGGTGAAAGAGGGAATAAACAGTCGAGGTCAAGAGAGTGCTATATGAGTGGGAAGGCTTCCCAATACACCTAATAATCCCTTAGTAATCTATTTCAATGGATAATAACAGAAGGGGGGTGAAAGAGGGAATACAGAGTCGGGGTCAAGAGAGTCCTATATGGGTGGGAAGGCTTCCCAATATTCCTAATGATCCCTAAGTAATATATTTCAATGGATAATAACAGAAGGGGTTGAAAGAGAGAATACAGAGTTGGGGTCAAGAGAGTGCTATATGGGCGGGAAGGCTTCCCAATATTCCTAATGATCCCTAAGTAATATATTTCAATGAAAATAACAGAAGGGGGGTGAAAGAGGGAATACAGAGTCGGGGTCAAGAGAGTCCTATATGGGTGGGAAGGCATCCCAATATTCCTAATGATCCCTGAGTAATATATTTCAATGGATAATAACAGAAGGGGGGTGAAAGAGGGAATACAGAGTCGGGGTCAAGAGAGTCCTATATGGGCGGGAATGCTTCCCAATACTCATAATGATCCCTAAGTAATCCATTTCAATGGATAATAACAGAAGGGGGTGAAAGAGGGGATACAGAGTCGGGGTCAAGAGAGTCTTATATGAGCGGGAAGGCTTCCCAATACACCTAATAATCCCTTTGTAATCTATGTCAATGGATAATAACAGAAGGGAGGTGAAAGAGGGGATACACAGTCGGGGTAAAGAGAGTGCGATGTGGGCGGGAAGTCTTCTCAATACTACTAATGATCCCTAAGTAGTATATTTCAATGGATAATAACAGAAGGGGGGTGAAAGAGGGAATACAGAGTCGGGGTCAAGAGAGTCTTATATGAGAGGGAAGGCTTCCCAATACACCTAAAAATCCTTAAGTAATATCTTTCAATGGATAATAACAGAAGGGGGGTGAAAGAGGGAATACAGAGTCGGGGTCAAGAGAGTCTTATATGAGCGGGAAGGCTTCCCAATACACCTAATAATCCCTTTGTAATCTATGTCAATGGATAATAACAGAAGGGAGGTGAAAGTGGGGATACACAATCGGGGTAAAGAGAGTGCGATGTGGGCGGGAAGTCTTCCCAATACAGCTAATGATCCCTAAGTAATATATTTCAATGTATAATAACAGAAGGGGGGTGAAAGAGGGAATACAGAGTAGGGGTCAAGAGAGTCTTATATGAGAGGGAAGGCTTCCCAATACACCTAAAAATCCTTAAGTAATATCTTTCAATGGATAATAACAGAAGTGGTGTGAAAGAGGGAATACAGAGTCGGGGTCAAGAGAGTCCTATATGGGTGGGAAGGCTTCCCAATACACCTAATAATCCCTAAGTGATATCTTTCAATGGATAATAACAGAATGGGTGTGAAAGAAGGAATACAGAGTCGGGGTCAATAGAGTCCTATATGGGTGGGAAGTCTTCCCATTACACCTAATAATCCCTAAGTAATATCTTTCAATGGATAATAACAGAAGGGGGGTGAAAGAGGGAATACAGAGTCAGGGTCAAGAGAGTCCTATATGGGTGGGAAGGCTTCCCATTACACCTAATAATCCCTAAGTAATATCTTTCAATGGATAATAACAGAATGGGGGTGAAAGAGGGAATTCAGAGTCGGGGTGAAGAGAGTCCTATATGGGTGGGAAGGCTTCCCAATACACCTCATAATCCCTAAGTAATATCTTTCATTGGATAATAACAGAAGGGGGTTGAAAGAGGGAATACAGAGTCGGGGTCAAGAGAGTCCTATATGGGTGGGAAGGCTTCCCATTACACCTAATGATCCCTAAGTAATATCTTTCAATGGTTTTTAACAGAAGGGGGGTGAAAGAGGGAATACAGAGTCAGAATCAAGAGAGTCCTATATGGGTGGGAAGGCTTCCCAATACTCATAATGATCCCTAAGTAATCTATTTCAATGGATAATAATAGAAAGGGTGTGCAAGAGAGAATAGAGAGTCGGGGTCAAGAGAGTCTTATATGAGCAGGAAGGCTTCCCAATACTCCTAATGATCCCTAAGTAATATCTTTCAATGGATAATAACAGAAGGGGGGTGGAAGAGGGAATACAGAGTCGGGGTCAAGAGAGTCCTCTATGGGTGGGAAGGCTTCCCAATACACCTAAAAATCCTAACGTAATATCTTTCAATGGATAATAACAGAAGGGGGGTGAAAGAGGGAATACAGAGTCGGGGTCAAGAGCGTCCTATATGGGTTGGAAGGCTTCCCAATACACCTAATAATCCCTAAGTAATGTCTTTCATTGGATAATAACCGAAGGGGGGTGAAAGAGGGAATACAGAGTCAGGGTCAAGAGAGTCCTATATGGGTGGGAAGGCTTCCCATTACCCCTAATAATCCCTAAGTAATATCTTTCAATGGATAATAACAGAAGGGGGGTGGAAGAGGGAATACAGAGTCGGGGTCAAGAGAGTCCTCTATGGGTGGGAAGGCTTCCCAATACACCTAAAAATCCTTACGTAATATCTTTCAATGGATAATAACAGAAGGGGGGTGAAAGAGGGAATACAGAGTCGGGGTCAAGAGCGTCCTATATGGGTTGGAAGGCTTCCCAATACACCTCATAATCCCTAAGTAATATTTTTCATTGGATAATAAGCGAAGGGGGGTGAAAGAAGGAATACAGAGTTGGGGTCAAGAGAGTGCTATTTGGGCGGGAAGGCTTCCCAATACTCCTAATGATCCATAAATAATCTATTTCAATAGATAATAACAGAAGGGGGTGAAAGAGGGAATACAGAGTCGGGATCAAGAGAGTCCTATATGGGTGGGTAGGCTTCCCAATACTCCTAATGATCCCTAAGTAATATCTTTCAATGGATAATAACAGAAGGGGGGTGAGAGAAGGAATACAGAGTTGGGGTCAAGAGAGTCCTATATGGGTGGGAAGGCTCCCTTATACTCCTAATGATCCCTAAGTAATCTATTTCAATGGATAATAATAGAAGGTGTGTGCAAGAGGGAATAGAGAGTCGGGGTCAAGAGAGTCTTATATGAGCGGGAAGGCTTCCCAATACACCTAATAATCCCTTAGTAATCTATTTCAATGGATAATAACAGAAGGGAGGTGAAAGAGGGGATACACAGTCGGGGTCAATAGAGTGCGATGTTGGCCGGAAGTCTTCCCAATACTGCTAATGATTCCTAAGTAATATATTTCAATGTATAATAACAGAAGGGGGTGAAAGAGAGAATACAGAGTTGGGGTCAAGAGAGTGCTATATGGGCGGGAAGGCTTCCCAATACTCCTAATGATCCCTAAGTAATCTATTTCAATGGATAATAACAGAAGGGGGGTGAAAGAGGGAATAGAGAGTCGGGGTCAAGAGAGTCCTATATGGGTGGGAAGGCTTCCCAATACACCTAATAATCCCTAAGTAATATCTTTCAATGGATAATAACAGAAGGGGGGTGAAAGAGGGAATAGAGAGTCGGGGTCAAGAGAGTCATATATGGGTGGGAAGGCTTCCCAATACACCTAATAATCCCTAAGTAATATCTTTCAATGGATAATAACAAAAGGGGGGTGAAAGAGGGAATACAGAGTCGGGGTCAAGAGAGTCCTATATGGGTGGAAAGGTTTCCCAATACACCAAATAATCTCTAAGTAATATCTTTCAATGGATAATAACAGAAGGGGGGGGGGTGAAAGAGGGAATACAGAGTCGAGTTCAAGAGAGTCCTATATCGGTGGGAAGGCTTCCCAATACTCCTAATGATCCCTAAGTAATCTATTTCAGTGGAAAATAACAGAAGGGGGGTGAAAGAGGGAATACAGAGTTGGGGTCAAGAGAGGCCTATATGGGTGGGAAGGCTTCCCAATACACCTAATTATCCCTAAGTAATATCTTTCAATGGATAATAACAGAAGGGGGGGTGAAAGAGGGAATACAGAGTCGGAGTCAAGAGAGTGCTTTATGAGTGGGAAGGCTTCCCAATACTCCTAATGATCCCTAAGTAATATCTTTCAATGGATAATAACAGAAGGGGGGTGAAAGAGGGAATACAGAGTCGGTGTCAAGAGAGTCTTATATGGGTGGGAAGGCTTCCCAATACTCCTAATGATCCCTAAGTAATATATTTCAATGGATAATAACAGAAGGGGGGTGAAAGAGGGGATACACAGTCGGGGTAAAGAGAGTCTTGTATGAGCGGGAAGACTTCCCAATACACCTAATAATCCCTTAGTAATCTATTTCAATGGATAATAACAGAAGGGGGGTGAAAGAGGGGATACATAGTCGGGGTCAAGACAGTCCTATATGGGTGGGAAGGCTTCCCAATACTCCTAATGATCCCTAAGTAATCTATTTCAATGGATAATAACAGAAGGCGGGTGAAAGAGGGAATACACAGTCGGGGTCAAGAGAGTGCTATATGGGCGGGAAGGTTTCCCAATACTCCTAATGATCCCTAAGTAATCTATTTCAATGGATAATAACAGAAGGGGGTGAAAGAGGGAATACAGAGTCGGGTTCAAGACAGTCCTATATGGGTGGGAAGGCTTCCCAATAATCCTATTGATCCCTAAGTAATATCTTTCAATGGATAATAACAGAAGGGGGGTGAAACAGGGGATACACAGTCGGGGTAAAGAGAGTGTGATGTGGGCGGGAAGTCTTCCCAATACTGCTAATGATTCCTAAGTAATCTATTTCAATGGATAATAACAGAAGGGGGTGAAAGAGGGAATACAGAGTCGGGGTCAAGACAGTCCTATATGGGTGGGAAGGATTCCCAATACTCCTAATGATCCCTAAGTAATATCTTTCAATGGATAATAACAAAAGGGGGGGTGAAAGAGGGAATACAGAGTCGGGGTCAAGAGAGTCCTATATGAGCGGGAAGGCTTCCCAATACACCTAATAATCCTTTAGTAATCTATTTCAATGGATAATAACAGAAGGGGGGTGAAAGAGGGGATACACAGTCGGGGTAAAGAGAGTGCGATGTAGGCGGAAAGTCTTCCCAATACTCCTAATGATCCCTAAGTAATATATTTCAATGGATAATAACAGAAGGGGGGTGAAAGAGGGAATACAGAGTCGGGGTCAAGAGAGTCTTATATGAGCGGGAAGGCTTCCCAATACACCTAATAATCCCATAGTAATCTATTTCAATGGATAATAACAGAAGGGGGGTGAAAGAGGGGATACACAGTCGGGGTCAAGAGAGTGCGATGTTGGCCGGAAGTCTTCCCAATACTGCTAATGATTCCTAAGTAATATATTTCAATGTATAATAACAGAAGGGGGTGAAAGAAAGAATACAAAGTTGGGGTCAAGAGAGTTCTATATGGGCGGGAAGGCTTCCCAATACTCCTAATGATCCCTAAGTAATCTATTTCAATGGATAATAACAGAAGGGGGTGAAAGAGGGAATAGAGAGTCGGGGTCAAGAGAGTCCTATATGGGTGGGAAGCCTTCCCAATTATCATAATGATCCCTAAGTAATATCTTTCAATGGATAATAACAGAAGGGGGGTGAAAGAGGGAATACAGAGTCGGGGTCAAGAGAGTCCTATATTGGTGGGAAGGCTCCCCAATATTCCTAATGATCCCTAAGTAATATATTTCAATGGATGATAACAGAAGGGGGGTGAAAGAGGGAAAACAGAGTCGGGGTCAAGAGTGTCTTATATGAGCGGGAAGGCTTCCCAATACACCTAATAATCCCTTAGTAATCTATTTCAATGGATAATAACAAAAGGGGGGTGAAAGAGGGGATACACAGTCGGGGTAGAGAGAGTGCGATGTGGTCGGGAAGTCTTCCCAATACTGATAATGATCCCTAACTAATATATTTCAATGGATAATAACAGAAGGGGGGTGAAAGAGGGAATACAGAGTCGGGGTCCAGAGAGTCCTATATGGGCGGGAAGGCTTCCCAATACACCTAATAATCCCTTAGTAATCTATTTCAATGGATAATAACAGAAGGGGGTTGAAAAAGAGAATACAGAGTCGGGGTCAACAGAGTCCAATATGGGCGGGAAGGCTTCCCAATACTCCAAATGATCCCTAAGTAATCTATTTCATTGGATAATAACAGAATGGGGTGAAAGAGGGTATACAGAGTCAGGGTCCAGAGAGTCCTATATGGGCGGAAAGGCTTCCCAATACTCATAATCATCCCTAAGTAATCTATTTCAATGGATAATAACTGAAGGGGGGTGAAAGAGGGTATACAGAGTCAGGGTCCAGAGAGTCCTATATGGGCGGGAAGGCTTCCCATTACTCCTAATGATCCCTAAGTAATCTATTTTAAAAGATAATAACATAAGGGGGTGAAAGAGGGAATACAGAGTCGGGGTCAAGAGAGTCCTATATGGGTGGGAAGGCTTCCCAATACTCCTAATGATCCCTAAGTAATATCTTTCAATGGAAAATAACAGAAGGGGGGCGAAAGAGGGAATACAGAGTCGGGGTCAAGAGAGTCCTATATGGGTGGGAAGGCTTCCCAATACTCGTAATGATCCCTAAGTAATATCTTTTAATGGATAATAACAGAAGGGGGGTGAAAGAGGGAATACAGAGTCGGGCTCAAGAGAGTTCTATATGGGCGGGAAGGCTTCCCAATACTCCTAATGATCCCTAAGTAATCTATTTCAGTGGATAATAACAGAAGGGGGGTGAAAGAGGGAATACAGAGTCAGGGTCAAGAGAGTCCTATATGGGTGGGATGGCTTCCCAATACACCTAAAAATCCTTAAGTAATATCTTTCAATGGATAATAACAGAAGGGGGGTGAAAGAGGGAATACAGAGTCGGGGTCAAGAGAGTCCAATAAGGGTGGGAAGGCTTCCCAATGCACCTAATAATCTCTAAGTAATATCTTTCATTGGATAATAACAGAAGGGGGGTGAAAGAGGGAATACAGAGTCAGGGTCAAGAGAGTCCTATATGGGTGGGAAGGCTTCCCATTACACCTAATAATCCCTAAGTAATATCTTTCAATGGATAATAACAGAATAGGGGTGAAAGAGGGAATACAGAGTCGGGGTGAAGAGAGTCCTATAAGGGTGGGAAGGCTTCCCAATACACCTCATAATCCCTAAGTAATATCTTTCATTGGATAATAACAGAAGGGGGTTGAAAAAGGGAATACAGAGTCGGGGTCAAGAGAGTGCTATATGTGCAGGAAGGCTTCCTAATACTCCTAATGATCCATAAGTAATCTATTTCAATAGATATTAACAGAATGGGGTGAAAGAGGGAATACAGAGTCGGGGTCAAGAGAGTCCTATATGGGTGGGAAGGCTTCCCAATAATCCTAATGATCCACAAGTAATATCTTTCAATGGATAATAACAGAAGGGGGGTGAAAGAGGGAATACAGAGTCGGGGTCAAGAGAGTCCTATATGGGTGGGAAGGTTTCCCAATAATCCTAATGATCCACAAGTAATATCTTTCAATGGATAATAACAGAAGGGGGGTGAAAGAGGGAATAGAGAGTCGGGGTCAAGAGAGTCCTATATGGGTGGGTAGGCTTCCCAATAATCCTAATGATCCACAAGTAATAACTTTCAATGGATAATAACAGAAGGGGGTGAAAGAGAGAATACAGAGTCGGGGTCAAGAGAGTCCTATATGTGCAGGAAGGCTTCCTAATACTCCTATTGATCCATAAGTAATCTATTTCAATAGATATTAACAGAAGGGGGTGAAAGAGGGAATACAGAGTCGGGGTCAACAGAGTCCTATATGGGTGGGAAGGCTTCCCAATAATCCTAATGATCCACAAGTAATATCTTTCAATGGATAATAACAGAAGGGGGGTGCAAGAGGGAATACAGAGTCGGGGTCAAGAGAGTCCTATATCGGTGGGAAGGCTTCCCAATACTCCTAATGATCCCTAAGTAATCTATTTCAATGGATAATAACAGAAGGGGGGTGCAAGAGGGAATACAGAGTCGGGGTCAAGAGAGTCTTATATGAGCGGGAAGGCTTCCCAATACACCTAA
The DNA here is from genome assembly GCF_036898095.1 of Palaemon carinicauda. NCBI lineage: Eukaryota > Metazoa > Arthropoda > Malacostraca > Decapoda > Palaemonidae > Palaemon > Palaemon carinicauda. Next base: position 926,125 of record NC_090767.1, on the reverse strand, counting down.
TGATCCCTTAGTAATCTATTTCAAAGGATAATAACAGAAGGGAGGTGAAAGAAGGGATACACAGTCGGGGTCAAGAGATTGCGATGTTGGCCGGAAGTCTTCCCAATACTGCTAATGATTCCTAAGTAATATATTTCAATGTATAATAACAGAAGGGGGTGAAAGAGAGAATAAAGAGTTGGGGTCAAGAGAATGCTATATGGGCGGGAAGGCTTCCCAATACTCCTAATGATCCCTAAGTAATCTATTTCAATGGATAATAACAGAAGGGGGGTGAAAGAGGGAATAGAGAGTCAGGGTCAAGAGAGTCCTATATGGGTGGGAAGGCTTCCCAATACACCTAATAATCCCTAAGTAATATCTTTCAATGGATAATAACAAAAGGGGGGTGAAAGAGGGAATACAGAGTCGGGGTCAAGAGAGTCCTATATGGGTGGAAAGGTTTCCCAATACACCAAATAATCTCTAAGTAATATCTTTCAATGGATAATAACAGAAAGGGGGGGGGGTGAAAGAGGGAATACAGAGTCGAGTTCAAGAGAGTCCTATATGGGTGGGAAGGCTTCCCAATACTCCTAATGATCCCTAAGTAATCTATTTCAGTGGAAAATAACAGAAGGGGGGTGAAAGAGGGAATACAGAGTTGGGGTCAAGAGAGTCCTATATGGGTGGGAAGGCTTCCCAATACACCTAATAATCCCTAAGTAATATCTTTCAATGGATAATAACAGAAAGGGGGGGTGAAAGAGGGAATACAGAGTCGGAGTCAAGAGAGTGCTATATGAGTGGGAAGGCTTCCCAATACTCCTAATGATCCCTAAGTAATATCTTTCAATGGATAATAACAGAAGGGGGGTGAAAGAGGGGATACAGAGTCGGTGTCAAGAGAGTCCTATATGGGTGGGAAGGCTTCCCAATACACCTAATAATCCCTTATTAATCTATTTCAATGGATAATAACAGAAGGGGGGTGAAAGAGGGGATACATAGTCGGGGTCAAGACAGTCCTATATGGGTGGGAAGGCTTCCCAATACTCCTAATGATCCCTAAGTAATCTATTTCAATGGATAATAACAGAAGGCGGGTGAAAGAGGGAATACACAGTCGGGGTCAAGAGAGTGCTATAAGGGCAGGAAGGCTTCCCAATACTCCTAATGATCCCTAAGTAATCTATTTTAATGGATAATAACAGAAGGGGGTGAAAGAGGGAATACAGAATCGGGTTCAAGACAGTCCTATATGGGTGGGAAGGCTTCCCAATAATCCTAATGATCCCTAAGTAATATCTTTCAATGGATAATAACAGAAGGGGGGTGAAACAGGGGATACACAGTCGGGGTAAAGAGAGTGTGATGTGGGCGGGAAGTCTCCCCAATACTGCTAATGATTCCTAAGTAATCTATTTCGATGGATAATAACAGAAGGGGGTGAAAGAGGGAATACAGAGTCGGAGTCAAGACAGTCCTATATGGGTGGGAAGGTTTCCCAATACTCCTAATGATCCCTAAGTAATATCTTTCAATGGATAATAACAGAAGGGGGTGTGAAAGAGGGAATACAGAGTCGGGGCCAAGAGAGTCCTATATGAGCGGGAAGGCTTCCCAATACACCTAATAATCCTTTAGTAATCTATTTCAATGGATAATAACAGAAGGGGGGTGAAAGAGGGGATACACAGTCGGGGTAAAGAGAGTGCGATGTAGGCGGGAAGTCTTCCCAATACTCCTAATGATCCCTAAGTAATATATTTCAATGGATAATAACAGAAGGGGGGTGAAAGAGGGAATACAGAGTCGGGGTCAAGAGAGTTTTATATGAGCGGGAAGGCTTCCCAATACACCTAATAATCCCATAGTAATCTATTTCAATGGATAATAACAGAAGGGGGGTGAAAGAGGGGATACACAGTCGGGGTCAAGAGAGTGCGATGTTGGCCGGAAGTCTTCCCAATACTGCTAATGATTCCTAAGTAATATATTTCAATGTATAATAACAGAAGGGGGTGAAAGAGAGAATACAGAGTTGGGGTCAAGAGAGTGCTATATGGGCGGGAAGGCTTCCCAATACTCCTAATGATCCCTAAGTAATCTATTTCAATGGATAATAACAGAAGGGGGTGAAAGAGGGAATACACAGTCGCGGTCAAGAGAGTCCTATATGGGTGGGAAGCCTTCCCAATTATCATAATGATCCCTAAGTAATATCTTTCAATGGATAATAACAGAAGGGGGGTGAAAGAGGGAATACAGAGTCGGGGTCAAGAGAGTCCTATATTGGTGGGAAGGCTTCCCAATATTCCTAATGATCCCTAAGTAATATATTTCAATGGATGATAACAGAAGGGGGGTGAAAGAGGGAAAACAGAGTCGGGGTCAAGAGAGTCTTATATGAGCGGGAAGGCTTCCCAATACACCTAATAATACCTTAGTAATCTATTTCAATGGATAATAACAGAAGGGGGGTGAAAGAGGGGATACACAGTCGGGGTAAAGAGAGTGCGATGTGGTCGGGAAGTCTTCCCAATACTGATAATGATCCCTAACTAATATATTTCAATGGATAATAACAGAAGGGGGGTGAAAGAGGGAATACAGAGTCGGGGTCCAGAGAGTCCTATATGGGCGGGAAGGCTTCCCAATACACCTAATAATCCCTTAGTAATCTATTTCAATGGATAATAACAGAAGGGGGTTGAAAAAGAGAATACAGAGTCGGGGTCAACAGAGTCCAATATGGGCGGGAAGGCTTCCCAATACTCCTAATGATCCCTAAGTAATCTATTTCATTGGATAATAACAGAATGGGGTGAAAGAGGGTATACAGAGTCAGGGTCCAGAGAGTCCTATATGGGCGGAAAGGCTTCCCAATACTCATAATCATCCCTAAGTAATCTATTTCAATGGATAATAACTGAAGGGGGGTGACAGAGGGTATACAGAGTCAGGGTCCAGAGAGTCCTATATGGGCGGGAAGGCTTCCCAATACTCCTAATAATCCCTAAGTAATCTATTTTAATAGATAATAACATAAGGGGGTGAAAGAGGGAATACAGAGTCGGGGTCAAGAGAGTCCTATATGGGTGGGAAGGCTTCCCAATACTCCTAATGATCCCTAATTAATATCTTTCAATGGAAAATAACAGAAGGGGGGCGAAAGAGGGAATACAGAGTCGGGGTCAAGAGAGTCCTATATGGGTGGGAAGGCTTCCCAATACTCATAATGATCCCTAAGTAATATCTTTTAATGGATAATAACAGAAGGGGGGTGAAAGAGGGAATAGAGAGTCGGGCTCAAGAGAGTTCTATATGGGCGGGAAGGCTTCCCAATACTCCTAATGATCCATAAGTAATCTATTTCAATAGATATTAACAGAATGGGGTGAAAGAGGGAATACAGAGTCGGGGTCAAGAGAGTCCAATATGAGTGGGAAGGCTTCCCAATGCACCTAATAATCCCTAAGTAATCTATTTCAGTGGATAATAACAGAAGGGGGGTGAAAGAGGGAATACAGAGTCAGGGTCAAGAGAGTCCTATATGGGTGGGAAGGCTTCCCAAATCACCTAAAAATCCTTAAGTAATATCTTTCAATGGATAATAACAGAAGGGGGGTGAAAGAGGGAATACAGAGTCGGGGGGAAGAGAGTCCTATAAGGGTGGGAAGGCTTCCCATAGACCTCATAATCCCTAAGTAATATCTTTCATTGGATAATAACAGAAGGGGGTTGAAAGAGGGAATACAGAGTCGGGGTCAAGAGAGTGCTATATGTGCAGGAAGGCTTCCTAATACTCCTAATGATCCATAAGTAATCTATTTCAATAGATATTAACAGAATGGGGTGAAAGAGGGAATACAGAGTCGGGGTCAAGAGAGTCCAATATGGGTGGGAAGGCTTCCCAATGCACCTAATAATCCCTAAGTAATATCTTTCATTGGATAATAACAGAAGGGGGTGAAAGAGGGAATACAGAGTCGGGGTCAAGAGAGTCCTATATGGGTAGGAAGGCTTCCCATTACACCTAATAATCCCTAAGTAATATCTTTCAATGGATAATAACAGAATAGGGGTGAAAGAGGGAATACAGAGTCGGGGTGAAGAGAGTCCTATAAGGGTGGGAAGGCTTCCCAATACACCTCATAATCCCTAAGTAATATCTTTCATTGGATAATAACAGAAGGTTTGAAAGAGGGAATACAGAGTCGGGGTCAAAAGAGTGCTATATGTGCAGGAAGGCTTCCTAGTATTCCTAATGATCCATAAGTAATCTATTTCAATAGATATTAACAGAATGGGGTGAAAGAGGGAATACAGAGTCGGGGTCAAGAGAGTCCTATATGGGTGGGAAGGCTTCCCAATAATCCTAATGATCCACAAGTAATATCTTTCAATGGATAATAACAGAAGGGGGGTGAAAGAGGGAATACAGAGTCGGGGTCAAGAGAGTCCTATATGGGTGGGAAGGTTTCCCAATAATCCTAATGATCCACAAGTAATATCTTTCAATGGATAATAACAGAAGGGGGGTGAAAGAGGGAATAGAGAGTCAGGGTCAAGAGAGTCCTATATGGGTGGGTAGGCTTCCCAATAATCCTAATGATCCACAAGTAATAACTTTCAATGGATAATAACAGAAGGGGGTGAAAAAGAGAATACAGAGTCGGGGTCAAGAGAGTGCTATATGTGCGGGAAGGCTTCCTAATACTCCTAATGATCCATAAGTAATCTATTTCAATAGATATTAACAGAAAGGGGTGAAAGAGGAAATACAGAGTCGGGGTCAACAGAGTCCTATATGGGTGGGAAGGCTTCCCAATAATCCTAATGATCCACAAGTAATATCTTTCAATGAATAATAACAGAAGGGGGGTGCAAGAGGGAATACAGAGTCGGGGTTAAGAGAGTCTTATATGAGCGGGAAGGCTCCCCAATACACCTAATAATCCCTTAGTAATCTATTTCAATGGATAATAACAGAAGGGGGGTGAAAGAGGGGATACACAGTCGGGGTAAAGAGAGTGCGATGTGGGCGGGAAGTCTTCCCAATACTGCTAATGATTCCTAAGTAATATATTTCAATAGATAATAACAGAAGGGGGGTGAAAGAGGGAATACAGAGTCGGGGTCAAGAGAGTCCTCTATGGGTGGGAAGGCTTCCCAATACACCTAAAAATCCTTACGTAATATCTTTCAATGGATAATAACAGAAGGGGGGTGAAAGAGGGAATACAGAGTCGGGGTCAAAAGAGTCCTATATGGGTGGGAAGGCTTCCCAATACACCTAATAATCCCTAAGTAATGTCTTTCATTTGATAATAACAGAAGGGGGGTGAAAGAGGGAATACAGAGTCAGGGTCAAGAGAGTCTTATATGGGTGGGAAGGCTTCCCATTACACCTAATAATCCCTAAGTAATATCTTTCAATGGATAATAACAGAAAGGGGGTGAAAGAGGGAATTCAGAGTCGGTGTGAAGAGAGTCCTATATGAGTGGGAAGGCTTCCCAATACACCTCATAATCCCTAAGTAATATTTTTCATTGGATAATAAGCGAAAGGGGGTGAAAGAAGGAATACAGAGTCGGGGTCAAGAGAGTGCTATTTGGGCGGGAAGGCTTCCCAATACTCCTAATGATCCATAAATAATCTATTTCAATAGATAATAACAGAAGGGGGTGAAAGAGGGAATACAGAGTCGGGGTCAAGAGAGTCCTATATGGGTTGGAAGCCTTCCCAATACTCCTAATGATCCCTAAGTAATATCTTTCAATGGATAATAACAGAAGGGGGGTGAAAGAAGGAATAAAGAGTCGGGGTCAAGAGAGTCCTATATGGGTGGGAAGGCTCCTTTATACTCCTAATGATCCCTAAGTAATCTATTTCAATGGATAATAATAGAAGGGGTGTGCAAGAGGGAATACAGAGTCGGGGTCAAGAGAGTCTTATATGAGCGGGAAGGCTTCCCAATACACCTAAAAATCCCTTAGTAATCTATTTCAATGGATAATAACAGAAGGGGGGTGAATGAGGGGATACACAGTCGGGGTAAAGAGAGTGCGATGTTGGCCGGAAGTCTTCCCAATACTGGTAATGATTCCTAAGTAATATATTTCAATGTATAATAACAGAAGGGGGTGAAAGAGAGAATACAGAGTTGGGGTCAAGAGAGTGCTATATGGGCGGGAAGGCTTCCCAATACTCCTAATGATCCCTAAGTAATCTATTTCAATGGATAATAACAGAAGGGGGTGAAAGAGGGAATACACAGTCGGGGTCAAGAGAGTCCTATATGGATGGGAAGCCTTCCCAATACTCGTAATGATCCCTAAGTAATATCTTTCAATGGATAATAACAGAAGGGGGGTGAAAGAGGGAATACAGAGTCGGGGTCAAGAGAGTCCTATATTGGTGGGAAGGCTTCCCAATATTCCTAGTGATCCCTAAGTAATATATTTCAATGGATAATAACAGAAGGGGGGTGAAAGAGGGAAAACAGAGTCGGGGTCAAGAGAGTCTTATATGAGCGGGAAGGCTTCCCAATGCACCTAATAATCCCTTAGTAATCTATTTCAAGGGATAATAACAGAAGGGGGGTGAAAGAGGGGATACACAGTCGGGGTAAAGAGAGTGCGATGTGGTCGGGAAGTCTTCCCAATACTGCTAATGATCCCTAACTAATATATTTCAATGGATAATAACAGAAGAGGGGTGAAAGAGGGAATACAGAGTCGGGGTCCAGAGAGTCCTATATGGGCGGGAAGGCTTCCCAATACACCTAATAATCCCTTAGTGATTTATTTCAATGGATAATAACAGAAGGGGGTTGAAAGAGAGAATACAGAGTCGGGGTCAACAGAGTCCTATATGGGTGGGAAGGCTTCCCAATACACCTAATAATCCCTAAGTAATATCTTTCATTGGATTATAACAGAAGGGGGGTGAAAGAGGGAATACAGAGTCGGGGTCAAGTGAGTCCTATATGGGTGGGAAGGCTTCCCATTACACCTAATAATCCCTAAGTAATATCTTTCAATGGATAATAACAGAATGGGGGTGAAAAAGGGAATACAGAGTCGGGGTGAAGAGAGTCCTATAAGGGTGGGAAGGCTTCCCAATACACCTAAAAATCCCTTAGTAATCTATTTCAATGGATAATAACAGAAGGGGGGTGAATGAGGGGATACACAGTCGGGGTAAAGAGAGTGCGATGTTGGCCGGAAGTCTTCCCAATACTGGTAATGATTCCTAAGTAATATATTTCAATGTATAATAACAGAAGGGGGTGAAAGAGAGAATACAGAGTTGGGGTCAAGAGAGTGCTATATGGGCGGGAAGGCTTCCCAATACTCCTAATGATCCCTAAGTAATCTATTTCAATGGATAATAACAGAAGGGGGTGAAAGAGGGAATACACAGTCGGGGTCAAGAGAGTCCTATATGGGTGGGAAGCCTTCCCAATACTCCTAATGATCCCTAAGTAATATCTTTCAATGGATAATAACAGAAGGGGGGTGAAAGAGGGAATACAGAGTCGGGGTCAAGAGAGTCCTATATTGGTGGGAAGGCTTCCCAATATTCCTAGTGATCCCTAAGTAATATATTTCAATGGATAATAACAGAAGGGGGGTGAAAGAGGGAAAACAGAGTCGGGGTCAAGAGAGTCTTATATGAGCAGGAAGGCTTCCCAATGCACCTAATAATCCCTTAGTAATCTATTTCAAGGGATAATAACAGAAGGGGGTTGAAAGAGAGAATACAGAGTCGGGGTCAACAGAGTCCTATATTGGTGGGAAGGCTTCCCAATATTCCTAGTGATCCCTAAGTAATATATTTCAATGGATAATAACAGAAGGGGGGTGAAAGAGGGAAAACAGAGTCGGGGTCAAGAGAGTCTTATATGAGCAGGAAGGCTTCCCAATGCACCTAATAATCCCTTAGTAATCTATTTCAAGGGATAATAACAGAAGGGGGGTGAAAGAGGGGATACACAGTCGGGGTAAAGAGAGTGCGATGTGGTCGGGAAGTCTTCCCAATACTGCTAATGATCCCTAACTAATATATTTCAATGGATAATAACAGAAGAGGGGTGAAAGAGGGAAAACAGAGTCGGGGTCAAGAGAGTCTTATATGAGCAGGAAGGCTTCCCAATGCACCTAATAATCCCTTAGTAATCTATTTCAAGGGATAATAACAGAAGGGGGTTGAAAGAGGGAATACAGAGTCGGGGTCAAGAGAGTCCTATATTGGTGGGAAGGCTTCCCAATATTCCTAGTGATCCCTAAGTAATATATTTCAATGGATAATAACAGAAGGGGGGTGAAAGAGGGAAAACAGAGTCGGGGTCAAGAGAGTCTTATATGAGCAGGAAGGCTTCCCAATGCACCTAATAATCCCTTAGTAATCTATTTCAAGGGATAATAACAGAAGGGGGGTGAAAGAGGGGATACACAGTCGGGGTAAAGAGAGTGCGATGTGGTCGGGAAGTCTTCCCAATACTGCTAATGATCCCTAACTAATATATTTCAATGGATAATAACAGAAGGGGGGTGAAAGAGGGAATACAGAGTCAGGGTCCAGAGAGTCCTATATGGGCGGGAAGGCTTCCCAATACACCTAATAATCCCTTAGTGATCTATTTCAATGGATAATAACAGAAGGGGGTTGAAAGAGAGAATACAGAGTCGGGGTCAACAGAGTCCTATATGGGTGGGAAGGCTTCCCAATACACCTAATAATCCCTAAGTAATATCTTTCATTGGATTATAACAGAAGGGGGGTGAAAGAGGGAATACAGACTCGGGGTCAAGTGAGTCCTATATGGGTGGGAAGGCTTCCCATTACACCTAATAATCCCTAAGTAATATCTTTCAATGGATAATAACAGAATGGGGGTGAAAAAGGGAATACAGAGTCGGGGTGAAGAGAGTCCTATAAGGGTGGGAAGGCTTCCCAATACACCTCATAATCCCTAAGTAATAACTTTCATTGGATAATAACAGAAGGGGGTTGAAAGAGGGATTACAGAGTCGGGGTCAAGAGAGTGCTATATGTGCAGGAAGGCTTCCTAATACTCCTAATGATCCATAAGTAATCTATTTCAATAGATATTAACAGAATGGGGTGAAAGAGGGAATACAGAGTCGGGGTCAAGAGAGTCCTATATGGGTGGGAAGGCTTCCCAATAATCCTTAATGATCCACAAGTAATATCTTTCAATGGATAATAACAGAAGGGGGGTGAAAGAGGGAATACAGAGTCGGGGTCAAGAGAGTCCTATATGGGTGGGAAGGCTTCCCAATAATCCTAATGATCCACAAGTAATATCTTTCAATGGATAATAACAGAAGAGGGTGAAAGAGAGAATACAGAGTCGGGGTCAAGAGAGTCCTATATGTGCGGGAAGGCTTCCTAATACTCCTAATGATCCATAAGTAATATATTTCAATAGTTATTAACAGAAGGGGGTGAAAGAGGGAATACAGAGTCGGGGTCAAGAGAGTCCTATATGGGTGGGAAGGCTTCCCAATAATCCTAATGATCCACAAGTAATATCTTTCAATGGATAATAACAGAAGGGGTGTGAAAGAGGGAATACACAGTCGGGGTCAAGAGACCCCTATATCGGTGGGAAGGTTTCCCAATACTCCTAATGATCCCTAAGTAATCTATCTCAATGGATAATAACAGAAGGGGGGTGCAAGAGGGAATACAGAGTCGGGGTCAAGAGAGTCTTATATGAGCGGGAAGGCTTCCCAATACACCTAATAATCCCTTAGTAATCTATTTCAATGGATAATTACAGAAGGGGGGTGAAAGAGGGGATACACAGTCGGGGTAAAGAGATTGCGATGTGGGCGGGAAGTCTTTCCAATACTGCTAATGATTCCTAAGTAATATATTTCAATGGATAATAACAGAAGGGGGTGAAAGAGAGAATACAGAGTCGGGGTCAAGAGAGTGCTATATGGGCGGAAAGGCTTCCCAATACTCCTAATGATCCCTAAGTAATCTATTTCAATGGATAATAACAGAAGGGGGTGAAAGAGGGAATACACAGTCGGGGTCAAGAGAGTCCTATATGGGTGGGAAGGCTTCCCAATATTCCTAATGATCCCTAAGTAATATCTTTCAATGGATAATAACAGAAGGGGGGTGAAAGAGGGAATACAGAGTCGGGGTCAAGAGATTCCTATATGGGCGGGAAGGCTTCCCAATACTCCTAATGATCCCTAAGTAATATATATCAATGGATAATAACAGAAGGGGGTTGAAAGAGGGAATACAGAGTCGGGGTCAAGAGAGTGCTATATGGGCGGGAAGGCTTCCCAATACTCATAATGATCCCTAAGTAATCTATTTCAATGGATAATAACAGAAGGGGGTGGAAGAGGGAATACACAGTCGGGATCAAGAAAGTACTATATGAGTGGGAAGGCTTCCCAATACTCCTAATGATCCCTAAGTAATCTATTTCAATGGATAATAACAGAAGGGGGGTGAAAGATGGAATACAGAGTCGGGGTCAAGAGAGTGCTATATGGGCGGGAAGGCTTCCCAATACTCATAATGATCCCTAAGTAATCTATTTCAATGGATAATAACAGAAGGGGGTGGAAGAGGGAATACACAGTCGGGATCAAGAAAGTACTATATGAGTGGGAAGGCTTCCCAATACTCCTAATGATCCCTAAGTAATCTATTTCAATGGATAATAACAGAAGGGGGGTGAAAGAGGGAATACAGAATTGGGGTCAAGAGAGTTCTATATGGGTGGGAAGGCTTCCCAATACACCTAATAATCCCTAAGTAATATCTTTCATTGGATAATAACAGAAGGGGGGTGAAAGAGTGAATACAGAGTCGGGGTCAAGAGAGTTCTATATGGGTGGGAAGGCTTCCCAATACACCTAATAAACCCTAAGTAATTTCTTTCAATGGATAATAACAGAAAGGGGGTGAAAGAGGGAATACAGAGTCGGGGTCAAGAAGGTCCTATATGTATGAGAAGGCTTCCCAATATTCCTAATGATCCCTAAGTAATATCTTTCAATGGATAATAGCAAAATGGGGGTGAAAGATGGAATACAGAGACGGGGTGAAGAGAGTCCTATATGGGTGGGAAGGCTTCCCAATACACCTAATAATCCCTAAGTAATATCTTTCATTGGATAATAACAGAAGGGGGGTGAAAGAGTGAATACAGAGTCGGGGTCAAGAGAGTTCTATATGGGTGGGAAGGCTTCCCAATACACCTAATAATCCCTAAGTAATTTCTTTCAATGGATAATAACAAAAGGGGGGTGAAAGAGGGAATACAGAGTCGGGGTCAAGAGAGTCTTATATGAGCAGGAAGGCTTCCCAATACTCCTAATGATCCCTAAGTAATATCTTTTAATGGATAATAACAGAAGGGGGGTGAAAGAGGGAATATAGAGTCGGGCTCAAGAGAGTTCTATATGGGCGGGAAGGCTTCCCAATACTCCTAATGATCCCTAAGTAATCTATTTCAATGGATAATAACAGAAGGGGGGTGGAAGAGGGAATACAGAGTCGGGGTCAAGAGAGTCCTATATGGGTGGGAAGGCTTCCCAATACACCTAATGATCCCGAAGTAATATATTTCAATGGATAAAAACAGAAGGGGGGTAAAGAGGGAATACAGAGTCGGGGTCAAGAGAGTCCTATATGGGTGGGAAGGCTTCCCAATACACCTAATAATCCCTAAGTATTATCTTTCAATGGATAAAAACAGAAGGGGGGTGAAAGAGGGAATACAGAGTCGGGGTCAAGAGAGTCCTATATAGGTGGGAAGGCTTCCCAATACTCCTAATGATCCCTAAGTAATCTATTTCAGTGGATAATAACAGAAGGGGGGTGAAAGAGGGAATACAGAGTCGGGGTCAAGAGAGTCCTATATGGGTGGGAAGGCTTCCCAATACACCTAATGATCCCGAAGTAATATATTAGTGGAAAACAGGGGGTGGTCTAAATATGTGAATATAAAATCAATATGTAATGACCACGATCATTTCATTAAACCTTGCATTTTTAAGTGAAAAGGTAGAAATGGAGAAAATGCATTTTAAATATTTAATAAATTTATATTTAAATGGTTAGACATTTATGAATACATAATTTAGAATTATATAAATTTCACTGTAGCAGCTGTTGGTGGAATGACGTAAACGTGTCTTCGAAATGCATTATTATACGAGATTTTAAGGTTCACAACTGCGAGGGCTGAACCTTCTTCCTTTCATTCATCCGCTAAAAAATACAAAGTAAAGGAGAATCAACCACGGGAAAAATCAGGACAACAAACACAACACTAACAAAAAGTAACTAAAATAAATCACCAAAAATTCAACACTAATCAAAATATCAATTACTGTAATTGCCTGACTAAAATATACAATTTTCATATAAATCAGAATCTTGAAATCAACGAATCACCGAAAACACCAATCAACTAATCACGAAATCACTCACGTAAATATTTGCTCAAATCACCACTAAATCACAACAGCTCTCAAATTATCAGAAACAAATAGCAAATTCTACGAGTAGTCAAATACTTGATAAATAAATTTATAGACTGCATAGAAATCACAGGTTCAATATAGCAAGAATTTGATTAATTAAAATACTTGAAATTATTTTCAAAACACTGGCATATAGAATAAGTAACGCAAGAACATGCATTAAAGCCCCTTATGCTTACCCTGTTGCGATAACAGTTCTGGCGAGTGAGGAAAAAATCATTCAACAGACGATCATGGCTAAGCAGCGTCCGGATCCCATTCTCGATGAATTAGTATGTAATTGTTTCCAGGGTAGAGGAAAAATCCATAATAGTTAATCCAGCGAGTGTATAAATCCTCAAATCCACTTGAATAATGAGAGAGAGGGAAAACGAATAATAATCCCTGAATAAAATATTGCAGATATAAAGTGGCATCTAAAGACGATAAACAGACGGAAGTGGACTAACATGTCTGAGGCCTTTGTCCTGCATTCTACTGATCATGGATGATGATGA
>NC_090767.1:890591-898091 GCF_036898095.1 Palaemon carinicauda | reverse complement strand
TAATAGACTCTGGATTTTTGTCTTAGACATATTTGACTCAATACGTACATGATGTTTCATACTAAGTCATGGTGTTAGATGACTCATAGTATCCCCAAATATCTACTTATCACATTGAAGTTGGAACTTCTTTTCCAGGGCTAGGGCAAAAAATCATGAGATAAAGGCTGTTCGTTCTCCATGATGAAGCGTAAACAATCTCCTGTTGTTCCTCCTGGGACAGAATTGGGTTGGTCACGGCACTAACTTGGGTTTCAAATCCATGACAATGGGAAACCAGTTGCTCTTTGGCCACCGAGGAGCCTCAAGAGCCACCGTCCCTTTGAAAGATCGAAGCTTGTCCAGGACCTTCAGAAAGAGGTTGAGCAATGTAAACAGGTAAATCTTCGTCCAATGATTCAAATCCAGGGACATCGCATCCATGCCAATGCTGCTTGATCTACGTTCGGTGCTACCAAGCTGGGAAGAATCTTGCTGAGACTTATCGCAAATAGATCCACCTGAAGACCAGGTACTTGATCTTCCTGAAAGTGGGATGTTGACAAGAGCCAATCATTCTTCTGAGCCAACGTAAAGACGGCTATCATTACGTGTTTTATTTGAGGAGACCTCGACCCTTGTCTGTTGATGCAATTGACTATCATTCTGTTGTTGAGGTCCACACGTATATGAATGTTCTCCTTCAAGTATAATTTCTTGAGGGACAAGAAGACTGCCATGGACTCCAGAATATTGATGTGGAATAGTTGATAATTCTGAGACCAACTGCCTTGCATTTTCCTGAACGGGTTATGAACCCCCATCTATCCAACGAGGCGTCTGCACAGTGTCACTACTGGAGGAAGAAAGCGCAACGGCACCGTCTGTGAAAGACTTTTGGCAGTGGACCATGGAGTAAATTGCTTGAGCAGTAAAACCGAAGTCTACTTCTGATGGTCGCAAAGAGCATTGGAGGCTCTCCCTTCCCAAACTCTGATTGCATCTTTGAGTCATACTTGGAGGACAGGGTTCGTTACCGAGGTGAATTTGTAAAGATCCTAGAACCCCCTCTTGCTGTCGCCCGGTGATCATCCCCTACTTGGTCAGGGACCATACTGACATCTCTATTTCCTTTTTCTTGGAGGGAGGAATTGCTGGGAAGTGAGACTTCAAGATTCCAAAGAGTCTCCAACCACTGAGAGTGTTGAGCTGGATCCAGTCTTGATTTCTTGAAAGTGATCTGAAATCCGTGGGACTGGAGGAACAATGCAACTCGAGTGGCTGCTTCCAAGCACTCAGTGTCGAGGGAATCCACACTAGCCAGTCATAAAGGCACCCCTCTACTTGAAGGCCTTTCTCACGAAGTTGTGGAACGATGGCTTCGGTAAACTTCGTGAAAATCTTCCGAGCTATGTGGAGCTCGAATGGCATACCTCTGAATACATAGCCCTTTCTCTCCAAGCTGAAACCAAGGAAAGGGAAGAAGCATCGACCTATCGGAAGATACCAAAATACCTAGGTAAGATCTATAAACAGTGAAAGCCTCCAAGTGGTGATAAGGTCCGTATATGTGAAAAAGTCAACATCCGGAAAATGTTGCACTGAACAAACAGATTTGGATGGGACAAGACTAGAATAGTTCGAGGTATGCTCGAAACTTTTGGCTCGCAAAAGAAACTATCTTGAAATCTCATAGATCTCATGCAATGGATAATTCCTTTCTTCAGAAGGTCTTATATCTATTGATCGAGATAAGGTGTTGTTTTGTGGAAGAATTTTTGAGCTTTGGTTGCCTTTGTTACCACTTCCAACCCAAGCCGTTGGAAATGACGCTCTAAGTCCAAGGACTGAAGGACCCACAGTCCTTGAACAAGGCCAGCTGTCGTCCTACCGGGAGACCTTCATTATTTGTGTTGAGGACGTAAACCTCTTCCTCCGCAGCCATTTAGATGTTCATGACCCCTGGACTCGCCTTCATTTTCAGGACGGCCTTGGAAGACGACCCTTACTCATACACAGGGCTGAAGGCTGGGGAATATGACACCACTTGTTAGTGCACAGCGTAGACAGTCAGAGGGATGGCGCCATGGGGAGGAGCAAACGAATTCCGATGATAGGTCAGTTTGCAAGAGCTCTTGGGTTGTGGGCCTCTCCCAGTGGTAAACTTACTCTTCAATGAGATCTCGTACTTCAGGAAACGCCTCTTATGCTCTGTGACAGCCTTATCTGTAACTTCCTTCACACCTTTTAAGGAATCAGTTCTTTTCCCCAGATAATAGAGGTGATGGAAGGTTTCGGCTTGTGGCGGATGGTTACTGTGGCCAGTACATACTCTCTAGAGGTTTGACGGGCCTGAATAGAAGCATAAAAGTCCTTAATAAACGTGGCGAGATTAGTTTTCGCCAGCAAGGAAGAGACTGAGGCATATGCAAAATTCCCTATTGTTTCATTCCCATGAAGCACTACAAAGACATCGACGCTAACAACCTTTCTCTGGCCTACGACTTACCCTTAAGAAAGTGTTCTAGAATCCTTGGCAGCTTCTCTTGAAATCAGCGGCCGGACGCATCCTTATCCAGTTTACTCCCAGCAGGAGTAAACTGGGCATTGGTCCAGTGGAGAGCATTATGTGGTAAGACAAGTGACACTGGTTTGTACTCTTCCAAAGCTGGGAGACAGTTACCCTCACGGATGTCTTTCTCTACTGCTGCGTTGTTAGATTTATCTCTAACTGGCATCAAATTAGGGGTAAGTCTTTATTTATCAACTTACCTGCACTGTAAAACGTTGCAATCAACAGCTAGAAGTTTTCATTCGAACTTAAAAGTTCACTCTTTAATGGAAGGAACACACGTTCCAAGGAATGCGGCCGTCTTCAGGGTATAACGATTTGAGCTCAACTAACTCTTCCAGTCTGATTCAACTTGAAAACGACTCCCGTTTTCTTTCCTTTGTTCGAATACTCTCGAACATTCGTTGAAAAATAAAGACAGGAAATCAAAACTGTTTCCTTATAAGGAATACATTTAACATTTAATTAGTTAATTCAATTAGAATACAAAAAAAGGGGAAAGTTAAACATTTACATTTAATATTAACAAAAGGCAATCATTCAGTTTACATATCGTCCATGAACGAACACAAAACAAAACAGAAAGTAAGAACGACCTAACTAGTCAATTCGACTATTTCCCATGAATGCAATTACCATTCTCCAATCAACTATTTCTACAGCGTAGCTCATCGAGGCAAAGGGGAAGACAATATTGTCCGGAGCCAGAGAGGTGGCCAACCTCTTACCGAAGGCGACAATCTGTGTATTGATACATGCTACCGTCTTCATCTCTTTCACTGCCCGGGGTTGGGCACTTGTGTGTTACAGGTGGATTGATTCTTTAGGGATGGTAACATCCCTCAACAAAACCCCCTCAGTTAGCCTCATGTAGCCAAAGGGGTAGGAGGACTCCCTCGGAGAGCCCGGCGTGCCCGACGTACCTCCAAGGATTTTACTGCACGCAATAAGGTAGCTAGAAGGGCAAGACCTCATCCCTAGCCGACTCCTCTCGCTTCTTCAAGGCCTGGATCTCTTTACATGAGGCCTTGAACATCATCAGCAGGTAATACGAATTCCCCTCTATGAAGGCTTTCATGTTAGCCATAAGTACCAGATCTTTTGTAGTACCCGAGGGACTCAGGAACTACGGGGCTCCATGATCCCAGCAGAAGATCTAGGGGGAAAAAAGCCAGGAACAGCCCCCGTCACGCAAGAAGTTATCAGCACAGTAGACAGGGAGGCCGTTGACGTAGTGTTGGCTAAAGTGGTAGACACCACTGAATCCTTGATGATCCCCAGACTTACCTCATCCACTTCCGGTAGTAAGAGTCACCCATGGAAAAGAAGAGTTCTTCATCAAACTCTACCGTCTTCTCGAACCGTCTTACCCAGGGTTCACCCGGAGTGAAGTACGTCCTTATAAATACTGCAATCCTGATGGTCGCAGTACGAGACTGGACCCTTCATTCTCCGACAGTTCACATCCATCTCCGTCATAGTCACCGTCTGTTAGGAGAAAAGGGTTTAAATGAGTACTAGGTTTTCTAACAGTCACCAAAAGATGAAAGAAATGGGTTATTAACACTCCATGTTGACAATTGAGGTAATAGGAATCCCCAAATTGTGTGTTATTGCAGTTGGTGAGAAAGGAGGAGATATAGTACGAAATGTCCATTCCCCTATTGAAAGACGTGAGATTGGAAAAAATAGCCTCCTTAAGGTCTGTTGCTATGAGCCCAGAAAGGGGTTGGGGAAGTGCTCGTGGAAAGAACTGTCGCTCCTAAATCTCTGCAGAAAAATGGCCAATTAGAAGGCAATAGTACGGGTAAACTTGATAGTTTAAGCAATTGACGCACCGATTAATGAGCAAGAGTCTATAGCAACCTGAGGGCTATAACCATAGTTTGGTAACCTCAATGAGAGAAGACCCAGAAATGGAAGCAAGAATATAGGGATATCACCCCGCTATCCAATCCTCACCCTCATAAGAAAATAGACAGATTGATAGAAACCAATAACAATATGTAGTGGTTATTTCCATGCAGGGCCTAGAACACCTTCCGTAAAAGAAGTCCCCAGGCCCAGCATAAATAAAGAAGTCTCAAAAGTTAAAGGAATCTGGCCTATATGTTAATCTGTAGTTGAATTCACCTACAGTCAGTAGAAAACTAATCTTAGTTTAGGTAAGACTGTTTCAGATAAAAAGGACAGAAAGGCATGTGTGCTATAGGTACCAGCATTGCCAGAAGTACTAGCAACAGCAGGGGCATACATCATTGTTGCCCACGTCCTATATGGCCTAAGGCACTGGTACGGACATCCACTCCCATAGAATAGTACTAACCCCTCCACCAGTAACAGCCATGCCGTCGGGGGCAATAGTGCCTAAGGGTGGCGGATATAACGGGCAAGGATTTCCGCAGAACACCTTGCCAAAGGGGAAGGCACTGCCGCAAGCAGCAATGTATCACCGGTACAGGTACTATAGAAGAGTATAATGAGTCAATAATTAGCGACAAAGCTGCTAGGTACTGACACTGCCAAAAACCTGTACCATAAAAGTACCAGCGTTACCGGAAGTACTAGCAGTGCTAGGGGTAACAGCATAGTTGCCAGAATCCTATAATGCCTAAGAAACTGGCAGGCGCAATCACTGTCATAGACTAGTACTAGCTCAGACGCCAGTAACGGCAAAGCCGTCAGGGGCAAAGGTGCCTAGGGCGGCGAAGGTAAATGGCAAGGGTTCCTGCAGTGGTGCCAGTGGCGGCACTGCTGTAAGTAGCGACGCATCGCCAGTACAGGTACTATAGGATGGTGCGCCAGTAGGTGGCAGCAAATTCGTTTGGTACCGTCACTCCCGTCGGTCTGATAGATTACAGTTCAGGGAGAAGTATGCTAACGGCCATGGAGGATCAAATCCCAGAAGGAACCAATCCCCACGATCAACGAAAGCAAATAATACATCTGCATATTGATAAAATTTATGCAATGTCCATCCCAGAAAGTCTAGGATATAAAGAGAGGTGACGGCATGGGGTAGCTCTACCCATACATCAAATGAGCATTCCTTAACAATCCCCAGAACAGAGGCAATGGCAAGGAAGTCAGGCTCAAAAAAAAATCTGGACTCAATCCGAGGTTTATCCCATCAAGGAAGAGTCTCTAGACAGAGACACTCTAGGCCACCGCACCCTGAATCCCAGGAAAGTTTAGAGAGACTCTAAAATAAATGCATGCTGTTAGAGAAGTCATCTGCAGGCCGATCGAGATATCTCAGATGCTAGGAGGTAATAGGAGTACAAGAAAATCGGCTAACCAACATGTTGAGCTCCAATGGACTGCATAGTCCTAGCATGTGATATCACGAGCGAATGCTTCATAAGGGAGCACGGATCACCAACAAGGGCTTGGCTAAGACTAAGATGTCGAAAAATCGGGGGATTGAAGGCAGGCAGGCATAAGGGTTCAGTAAACTTGTATAACCAAGAAAAAAAACCCTCCAAGGGTAAAGTAGCCACTGCCAACAAGACCAGTAAGAAAAACCTGATTACCATTGGCGATCACGTCTCCAACAAAACTACCACTCTCTAAGCTAGGCTAGCCGGGACCGACACGCACAAAACTAAAACTTAAACTATATAAATTGGATTTTAAGTAGAGTGAAAAATCTATTTTTGGATGAGATAGCCATGTCGTCCTGATGGAAGGTTCCTTTAGGTAGCTTTCTAAGGGATATTTGCTACAGTGATACTCACTGAGAATTAAGTATAGGTCTCCAGAATTCTAACTCGTGGCGTGAGTATCCTTAATACATCTTTAAGGATATCGCATAATATCAGAGGACGTATTTTTTTTTTCTTTTGATACGACACATAGCAATCTTCACCCCGAATAGAATTAACTCTTTGGGGGGGGGGGGATGAGTGGCGAACGAAAGGGGAGCCGTTATCAAGGTGCCCGTTGGACGCCCTCCCGGTACTAATATGGCCCATCATTCGTAGTTGCATTTAAGCAGGAATAGCCTCAGATAGAGTAGTTTTGGGTGGGGTCATTTTTCAGGAAGAAGGGTGGGACCATCATAACGACATGGCTATCTCACCCAAAAATAGATTTTTCACTTTGCTCAAAATCCGTTTTTTGAGCTCGGCCATGTCCTCCTGATGGAAGCTTACCAGAGAATTAACTTGAAAGTACTATATCTGTTGGTTTGTATAAGTGCCTTTACTTTGAATCAGTTATTTATATGGTCTCCTGGACCTTTATATATGATTTTACCGTTATTTGTCATGTCCACTAAGCTTGGAACTAACTTAGTGCTTCCTTCACCCTGCAGGGATATTGTCGACTTCGACTAAAAGGATTCAAAGCTTGTATTTCCGTAGGGACAAAGGAAAAATTCTTTTGAGATTACCTGGTTGTGCTTGGGAAATTATTACTATCAAGATATCTATTTAAGGAAAAGAGAAAAGCTCTGGAATCTTTTTTTCTATTGCTGAGGATGAAAGAAGACGCAGATACATTTTTTTTATTTTCATAAGCAAAACAAAATAATGATAATGTATCCTGAGAAGGAATCTAGCCTGCATATATGAACATCATGGTTTTAAATATATTATTTACCTATAAGGGAAGAATATACATTGATCAATTCATTTGTTAAAATGCCACTCAATAATGTGAAGTTAATTTGTTTAGTTTCACTTAGATGTTATATATGCTTCAACGCTGTGTACAAATGTTCACACAGCACTGGTGTTATTGGTTAGATTCTGTACCTATATAGAACAGTCCATTAATCACCATAGCGATTTTCACTAGAAGGTATTACACTCGAGGGTAACAGCACCTATCCACCCGATACACTGTTGCGTCCCAAAACAGTCCATTGTTCATCGCAGCACTAGACGACAGGTTTTATGAGACTACCTGCTGCCACCACAAAGTGTTTTATCTCGTGCACTTGCTTC
>NC_090767.1:870591-875591 GCF_036898095.1 Palaemon carinicauda | reverse complement strand
ATCATACAATTGATGCGTACATTGCCCTCCTTAGAGCCACAGATCCCCCTCTCCCAAACAGAGAGAGAATTGATGTCCAAGTAGACCTTACTGACACTGATGGGTTAGTTGAACTGCAAAGGCAACTCTACCGGCATCATATCAACCCATCAGACATATGTCTATTGAAACATATCGACAGAGATTCAGAGCCAACCGTAGAAGAGAGAGAGTCAATCAAGAATCTACTCACAAATGAGTAAGTTATTATTGCTTCACAGTTATTTTTAATATTGCAAGATACATATAATAATAAAATATCTTTATGACAATACACTGGTACATGATCATATATACAAACATATGCACATGCACACATATATAGGCCTACTAATAAAAGAGAGAGAGAGAGAGAGAGAGAGAGAGAGAGAGAGAGAGAACTCATAACTTTAGTATAATAATCAACTTGAGTCTTGTAAACAATATATTTTATATAGTCAGTATCATCATTATCATCATTGTCACAATTAGACTCATAATAAGTCGGCTAAACATCAAAAAGTCCCGATTTTTATTTCTAATTTTTCGTTAATATCAATTTCCATATTCTACGAAATTACTCTTTTTTTTACTTTTCGTTTTCATCATCATCATCATCATCATCATCATCATCAACTTGATAATAAAATTCCCAATCAAATCCAATAACTATTTCTCTCTTTTCTTTTCTTCTCTTTGGAACAGTTGTAAGCAATACAGAGGCATCTGGGACCCAACGTTCCAAATCCCTCAAAATATTAGGAACCTTCAAGTGAGGCTTCCAGACCAACCCAGTCTCGACGCCTTCTGTCGATCTTTGGAAAAGACAAAAGAGATTGAATCTTTAGGTAAGAATTTTCTCTGTTTTTTTCCTCTGAATGCCATTATAATACCTCGCCTCCTTTCCTACATCCTGGCATTCTTTGTTAATATCGTTGTTATCATTATCAATATCATTGTTAACATCATTATCATCATCATTATTACTGTATAGATGTAGAACATTATATTCAGAGGTCTCAATCGGGTGTTTTTTTTTCACAAAAAGGAAAATAAGTTTTCATCTGATTTTAATTTCATATAAAAGCTTTCAATGTTAAGTTTTAATTTCTTTCCTTCCATATATTAAAAGGAAATGTCTCATTTTAATGGTGTTGATTTAATTAATAGTGATGGAAAGGAATAATAGTGATGATGATTGTAATGAATAGGAAACAAATATCGGCACCAGTCATAGTCAAACGCAGCTCCTCCTGACTCCGCCTCCTTCCTTCGCTGATTGGTTCTCTACAAGGATGTGGGCGGAGTTATCTGAAAGGGAGAACCAATCAGCAAAAGGGATTTAAAAACGTTTCTATTGGCCAATGATATTTTGACAAAAGAATAAAACAGAGTTGTTATTGGCTGATATGATTTAGACTGTGCATAATGTGAGGGTTTCATGAGGAGACTGATGACATACCTGAGCCGCTGCAATGCTCACTTGCATACACAAACGCACATTAAGTCCCGCACGCACACGCAAACGCACACACACACACATTAACTCCTGCACGCACAAGCAAACGCACACACGCAAACGCACACACATTAACGCAACCTCAAAAAGACACTGGCAGACATATTGCTCTACTGTGTTTAGTTCTTTTGCCTCTAAATTCGTTGTTATTATTATTCCCATTTGATCTTTTCCTTTAGAATCTTAAGAAAGAAACACAGAGAAAATGTTCAGTTTTTTATTATCATTTTTCTCAACGTTTTTCTTCTTCTTCTTCTTCTTCTTCTTCTTTCTCTTTCAGTTATTCGCTTCAGTGTCAACGACGTCAGCAGCGTCAGTCGCCCCATCCCTTTCTTGGAGAAGGATCCAGATGTCCATGTCCATGTCAGGGACGTCAAGGAAGAAGACATCGAGAAGGTTGGGGACATCCTTCGGACATTGCAACCACAGGATGCAAGGAGGTGAGGAGACGTCATTCCTTAAGAGAGTGTGTGTGTGTGTGTTTGTATGTGTGTGAAAGGGTACTCTCAATAGGCCTACATACAAACCATATCTATTTTGGACATAGGCCTATTTTCTTAGAACATAAAGTAAACGCAATATTGAGAAATATAATAAAAAAAGATAATTATAGAAATGGAAAAGATTTTTATTTATTTCTACACTTTTTCAATTGTTAAAATAGGCCTACATATATCAATATCTATTTTTGGAAAGATCATAGGTCTATTTTCTTTGAGCATTAAGTAAACTGATCATAAAATATATAAATTAACATCAATAATGGAAAATGTAATAAAAAGTATTATTAATTTAAGTATTTACTTTTATTCAAAATTTACATGATATTTTGGGTCATGAAATAAGTATATATAAACAATTGCAATGCTGTGTTTGTCCACTTGCGTGGGTCTGTGCGTGTGTGCGTGTGCGTGTTTGTGTCTGAATGTTCATCTGAACAAAACAAGATAACAATAAAAGCATAAAATAATGAATAAATGTGGGTGACCTCATTTCCTTTCTTCTTCTTTTCATTTCCTTCCATTTCATCCCATTTTCTTCCTTTCTTTCTTCTTCCCAACAGATCGTTCTGGTCAATCTACTTTCCTCTTTGTTCCCTGGGGAGGACGAGGAGCCCTGAGGTCATCCTCAGACTCCTCGCCTCCTTGAAGGGAGTCAGGGTATTAGGCTACATC
This sequence comes from Palaemon carinicauda, assembly GCF_036898095.1. Classification (NCBI taxonomy): domain Eukaryota; kingdom Metazoa; phylum Arthropoda; class Malacostraca; order Decapoda; family Palaemonidae; genus Palaemon; species Palaemon carinicauda. Next base: position 872,879 of record NC_090767.1, on the reverse strand, counting down.
CAGTTCCCAGAAGAAGAACGACCAGATGACGAAGCCTTAGTGAGAGAGATGGATCTTAAGGCAAAGGAATCCACCGGATGTATATATGGTGTTAATTGGTGAGTTTGCTTCTTCTTTTTATACTTCTTCCTGTTTTTCATAGGTGTTTTACGATCTCTCTCTTTCTCTCTCTCTCTCTCTCTCTCTCTCTCTCTCTCTCTCTCTCTCTCTCTCTCTCTCTCTCTCTCTCTCTCTCTCACTAACATTTCAAACTTTTCGGCAGCAGGTGATGAGCCAGGATAAATGAACTGTATTCACTATAGGCCTAGTTTCAGAATTGATATTTCTTTAAGATTTGGCTTTTGCTTTTTTATTATTAGTTATTATTATTAAGAAGATACATATATATATATATATATATATATATATATATATATATATATATATATATATATATATATATATATATATATATATATATATATATATATATATATATATATAGTTAGAGAGAGAGAGAGAGAGAGAGAGAGAGAGAGAGAGAGAGAGAGAGAGAGAGAGAGAGTTGTTATTTATAGCAATTTCCATCTCATTATTATATCCATTCATTCTGAATATTCATTTCACTATCATTTATTATTATTATTATTATTATTATTATTATTATTATTATTATTATTATTATTATTATTATTATTATTATTACTTGCTAAGCTACAACCCCAGTTGGAAAAGTGGAATGCTATAAGCCCAGTAAGTTATCATTATTTTATAGTTATTTTGAATATTACAAGATACATATAATAATCAAATATCTTTATGACAATACAATGGTACATGATCATCCATACAAACATATGCACATACACAAATATATAGGCCAACTGATAGAGAGAGAGAGAGAGAGAGAGAGAGAGAGAGAGAGAACTCATAATTTTAGTATAATAATCAACTTGAGTCTTGTAAACAATATATTTTATATAGTCAGTATCATCATTATCATCATTGTCACAATTAGACTCATAATAAGTCGGCTAAACATCAAAAAGTCCCGATTTTAATTTCTCATTTTTCGTTGATATCAATTTCCATATTTTACAAAATTATTCTTTTTTTACTTTCCGTTTTCGTCATCATCATCATCATCATCATCAACTTGATAATAAAATTCCCAATCAAATCCAATAACTATTTCTTTCTTTTCTTTTTTTCTCTTTGGAACAGTTGTAAGGAATACGAAGGCATCTGGGACCCAACGTTCCAAATCCCTCCAAATATTAGGTTCCTTCAAGTGAGGCTTCCAAACCAACCCAGTCTCGACGCCTTCTGTCGATCTTTGGAAAAGACAAAAGAGATTGAATCTTTAGGTAAGAATTTTCTCTGTTTTTTTCCTCTGAATGACATTATAATATCTCGCCTCCTTTCCTACATCCTGGCATTCTTTGTTAATATCGTTGTTATCATTATCAATATCATTGTTAACATCATTATCATCATCATTATTACTGTATAGATGTAGAACATTATATTCAGAGGTCTCAATCGGGTGTTTTTTTTCACAAAAAGGAAAATAAGTTTTCATCTGATTTTAATTTCATATAAAAGCTTTCAATGTTAAGTTTTAATTTCTTTCCTTCCATATATTAAAAGGAAATGTCTCATTTTAATGGTGTTGATTTAATTAATAGTGATGGAAAGGAATAATAGTGATGATGATTGTAATGAATAGGAAACAAATATCAGCACCAGTCATAGACAAACGCGGCTCCTCCTGACTCCGCCTCCTTCCTTCGCTGATTGGTTCTCTACAAGGATGTGGGCGGAGTTATCTGAACGGGAGAACCAATCAGCGAAAGGGATTTAAAAACGTTTCTTTTGGCCAATGATATTTTGACAATAGAATAAAACTGAGTTGTTATTGGCTTAGGTGATTTAGACAGTGCATAATGTGAGGGTTTCATGAGCAGACTGATGCCATACCTTATGCGAGCTGCTGCAATGCTCGCGTGCACACGCACACACACACACACACTAACTCCTGCACGCACACGCAAACGCACACACGCAAACGCACTCACATTAACGCAACCTCAAAGAGACACTGGCAGACATATTGCTCTACTGTTAGTTCTTTTGCCTCTAAATTCGTTGTTATTATTATTCCCATTTGATCTTTTCCTTTAGAATCTTAAGAAAGAAACACAGAGAAAATGTTCAGTTTTTTATTATCATTTTTCTCAACGTTTTTCTTCTTCTTCTTCTTCTTTCTCTTTCAGATATTCGCTTCAGTGTCAACGACGTCAGCAGCG
>NC_090767.1:788091-865591 GCF_036898095.1 Palaemon carinicauda | reverse complement strand
TTTGCAAAAGTTTTCTGCATCATCATTATTTTTATCATTACTATTATTCATGATAAATAATATTTCTTCGAGAATCTATTACATTAAAGCATTGTTAGAATATTTTCATACTACTGTACTTGTTTGTATTTCATTTGATATTAATTTTCCCTCTTATGTTTTTTCTTGGAAATAGAACGTAATGTCTTTATTATATCATCACAATCAAAGGAGAAAGAAATTAGATGTCTCACCTCTGCAGCACAGACAGACAGACAGACATGCAGAGAGGAACAATTAGGTAATTCTGACCAAGGATTCCAGTCCTCTTATTTTCCAAATGTCTACAAATAACTGCAACTTGATGTGTTGTATATGTTTTGACCTAAATTACGTTGTTGTTTCTAAATCACAATTAAAAGTGAAGATAAACTCAGGGTTCTCAAACATTCAACTTTTGTTTTTAGAAAATAACTCTGAAAATTACCTATTTTAAATAACTTCATTATATGGATTCTGCTTAAATGATTTGTCTTCAGTCATCAAGCAAGACGTATTTAACTTATATTTTTTTCACAATATTTCGTTCATGTTTATTATGTTTTCAGGATAAAAATTGGTCGAGCTTCAATATCTTCAAATAGGGAGGAGTAGAAGCTTTGTCTTAAGGAATTTTTGCTATGGGCTACAAAACTACAAGAGCCTGTGCATGGCCGGAAGGGCCAGGCAATGTACTTAAACAACAGACATTATCTGCATTCCGGAAATAGTCTGAACTCAGGGAAAAGCAGGTCATCTCTCAAAGTGTCGATTCCTTCACTTCTCGTCTCGGATCGATGTCGGTGAGTACCAGACACATCCATTCCTTAACCTTGTCCTTCTCTAGAGTCATCTTCCACTTCTTTGCAAAGAGCCTTCTCTCTTAAAACTTCTATATTTTTCTTAAGATTTATTGCTGGATGATTTCTGGGTGGTAGTGGATATTACAGGCGTTTTATACGCAACTATTCAATAATAGCCGCTCCTTTAACTGATCTTACGAAGAAGGGCGTAAATTTCATATGGTCTGAGCAACATCAACAGGCGTTAAATACTTTGAAAGATGAACTGTGTAGTTCTCCTATCTTAAAATTTCCTGACTTTGGTAAGGAATTCTTCATTGCAACAGACGCCTCAGACTTAGGAGTGGGAGGGGTATTGCTTCAGCAATATGATAAACAGTTTTTCCCGATAGCTTTCTATTCTCGAAAATTGAGAGCTTCCGAAAGTAAGTATGCAGTAATAGACAAGGAAGGACTAGCTATTGTTAATTCGCTAGTGCATTTTAAGTTCATAATTTACGGTTATCCCGTTAAGGTTCTTACTGACCATAAACCACTAACAGAGTTCTTTAAAGGCTTCAATCACTGCCCTAAACGAACTCGGTGGCTTTTGATCATTCAAGATTTTGGCGTAAGAATCGGGTATTTACCTGGGAAAGCAAATATCATTGCGGATGCATTATCACGCAACCCCGTGTCATCTTGTACGGAGCCTTTAGCTGAATTAATAGATATATCAACATCCATGCCTATTGTAAAAACAATATCTGAACAAGAAGATTTAGGCTGGAGTGCTGAATTGTTACAGACTGAGCAAAGAAAAGATCAGAAAATAGAAACAATTATAAATGCTTTGAAAGGCAGTCATAAAGAAAAGGAATATATAAAGTATAAGCAGCAGAATTATATAATCAAAGATAATATTCTGTGTAGGACTGTGACAAGGAAAACCCGCAATACACCACATGTAACTAACGACCAGGTAGTAGTACCAATCTCACTTATTTCCACTGTCCTGAATTGGTTGCATTCAAATCCATTACATGGACACCCTGGGTTCTCATTAATGTCACAAAAAACCAAATCATTGTTTTATTGGCATACAATGCTTACAGATATAAAAAGACACATAGCTAATTGTCGCACATGTCAGGAAAACAAAGGGCATACGAAAACACCTGTCAGCCTAGGAGCTTATCCTGTCCCCAATCAACCCTTTGAAAGAATACATTTAGATTTGTTAACAGGATTTTACGAGTCAGACAGAGGAAATAAGCACCTCTTAGTAATTATAGATGCTTTAACTCGATATACAGAACTAATAGCGCTTAAAACTAAAACTGCGATTGAATGCGCTAGGAAGTTTTACGAGTGTTACATTTGTAAACATGGAATTCCACACATGATAATATCAGACTCGGGTGGTGAATTTAATAATCACTTTCTTACCTCATTGTGTGAATTCCTCAACATAAAGAAAATTAATACCATGATATATCACCCAGAGTTGAATGGGCTAGTGGAAAGAGCAAATAGGAAGATATTAAATATATTGAGGGTAACACTAGGGGGATCAGACCCCAACTGGGATATTGCAATACCGGCAGCACTGAGTACTCTGAATCATTCATATCATATATCAATTAAAATGTCACCGCATGAAGCATTGTATGGTACCCCAGTTAGAACACCTTTCCATGTATTAACGCCTACAACTAATCTATCAAATCCTTTAAAAGAATGTATAAATGCAAGTATAAGTCGATATGATATCCTTCGAAAGAATTTAGAAGAATCACAAATCATAATGAAAAGGAATCATGATAAAATAGCGAAACCAACTAAAACATATACCGTGGGTGATAACATCTATATTCAAATCAATGTCAGAAAAGGGCTCAACTATAAACTAACACCTAAGTTTGAAGGCCCATTTAACATTTTGGAAACATTAACGGCCAATAGGTTTAGAATTCAAAACGTAGCCCAACCCACGGATGAGAGAATAGTACCATTGGCTCACATAAGAAATTAAAAAGAAAAGAGAGGAAAAGAAGTGAAGGAAAATTTTATTCTATTTTATGTGATTAAAAGTTTTCTTTTTAATAGAGGAGTAATTACGTATGTTTTTTTCTCGTTACAGGTTTCCAAGATGAATTTTTTGTTGTTGGGAGTGATATTGTTCGCTCAGACATTTTTCTCGTATGGGATGAGCTCTAAGACTAAAAATATATATTTTAAATATGGCAATATAGTTGAAAGACAAGAAGACATTTTGATTACATCAACCAACGTAATTGTAGAAGTGAATATGCAAGCAATTTTTCTTCAAGAGAATGATGTCATTAGCTTAAGAACCGCCATTTCAAGGTTTTCTGCATCATTTGATGAGTTGCATAGAAGACATTTTCATTTGACTACTAAGAGTTTGCTTGGATCAACATTAAAAGTTGCAGAGATGCTATCTGATGACTTGAAAAATAAGACTGGCGAGACAGGATCTTTGGCTTATGACCTTTTGATGTGGACTGTAGGACACGAACATAAAGAAAGACGGAATCCGTTTATTTATGCTGCATTAAGCATCTTTGGGTCTGTTGCAAGTTTAGGTTTAGGAATTTCCAATCGTCTTAAAATTAGTAATCAAAATAAGAAAATTGAGTTCTTGACTCATAAAGATGAATTGATTATGTCAGAACTAAGGAATCAGTTAGCTTCAATCAATAAAATTATGGATTTATTGAATGAACATTCAGATAATATCGTTCAAATTATGGAAGTACAGGATTTGTTGGCAACATTAACGTATTATGATTCAAAGATAGATCACACACATAACAGAATTACACATTTCATTGAGAAATCCAAGGATTATGTAGAAGCTATCACGTTAGCAACTAAAGGTGTATTGTCACCCCATTTGTTGCCTATAAGTTACTTAAAATTAATTCTGAAGAACGGAAGGGATAAACTAGGCTATGTTCCTTTGTTAGACGAACATAGGTTAGAATTTTATTACAGCCTAATTACACTAAACGTAGATAATAACAAGATTAGGATTACAATTCCCTTTGATTCTTCTGATGCCTGGCAATCTTACAGGATATCACCATTTCCGACTTTCATGACGAATCACTCAAATCCAGTAATATCCAGTTTGACAGGACACGTATTGATTTCCCCAGACAAGGAAACATATACGGTCATTAAAGACTTAAATCAATTAACTCACTGCTCAGACGCAATGGATAGAAAAATATGTACAGCTGACTCATTTGAATTCCATAAAAACTTAATGGATTCATGCGAGTTAGGTATAGTGCTAGACGATGCTCTCTCCCATACAAGTGAAAATTGTCTGGATAAGCTTTATCCCTTTGACAATAATGAGTTCAATTGCAGACTGAATAATGGCTCGTGGATACGATACGACAAGGACGGCTTCAATGTATCATGCCCTGACGGATCCACGTCCTTCACCCATATCTTCGTCGCAGAAGATGGTTGTGTCGGGACTTCCCCGAATTCCATGGTGACTGGTCTACGGACAATCATCAGAGAACGAGCCTACTTCGCGAACTTCACGTGGACCTCTACAATGCCAGCACTTCCTCTCCCGTACAACGGACATGTGGCAAAGCGGTTGATGAAACTTACCGAAAAGGACCACCTGTCACCGACTTATAAGGAAAATCTTCACCCCATACTACTAGCTGGTTTGTGTATCATAGTGGTGATATTTATCGCCGTGAACATCCTTGTTCAGGCAGCTAAAAAGGAATGAGTTGCCTAGCCCCGACAATACGCCCTATTTGATTCAGTTCAAAGCTGTTTGAGTGGCCACCTCATTCGCTAAAGGAGTAATTTGTCGGGAAAAGTTTGTATGAAAAGCTGATTAGTACGCTAGTAATATGTAAATAAAGAAATTTTCTACATTTGCATTGTTAAAAATACATTTAAAACAACATTTAAAAAAAAAATAAAATAAAATAAAAAAGGATATAAATAATTTTTTCTCTCGGCATCTAATAAAAATATATAAGCCGGAATGTTAAAAAAGAAAAGAGAGAAAAAAAAATAAAATATATAACAGAATCTATGGGCATCTAATAAAATATATCAGCCCTATATATAAATATATATATATATATATATATATATATATATATATATATATATATATATATATATATATATATATATATATATATATATATATATATATATATATATATATATATATATATATATATATATATATATATATATATATATATATATATATACGAAACCGTGGTACGTTTACGTACCAGGAATTCGTGTTTGTGCACTAAAAATTGAGTATTTTGTTTCTGACAAAGGTAACAATTATTCTTTATCAAGTTACCGAATTATATGTAAGTCAGAAGTTTTTTTTTGGTACCATATAATCATTTGCTAGCAATGTACCATATATATTATCTTGGTTTTATCATGCATTTTTCTTTTTGCTTTGGTAATATCTTTTTTGTATGCATTATTGTTATTATTTTTTAATGTGCCTATTTGGACATTCGTCCTCGGTTGATTATGGCTAAAGTTAAACAAAGAATAATACGTATGTCCAGTCACACCTAATAACCATGTTTTGGCTTGTTGTTATATTTTTGTAAAAAAAAATTGAGATAGCTGGCCGAGCTAATGTAATGATTAGAATAGTTAATATTACATGTTTAAAACAAATGACGTAATATGTCATGTTGGTTGGAGGAGCTAACCCTGGGATTTGCTGTAGTCATTCAAATCGTAAACAGGACATACAATGCAAATCTCAGCAATTTGACATTCTTCTTAAACGTCAACACATTGTCTCAGCGTGTGAAAGTTTGTGACGTCACCGGATGCAGGTGTCTTCCGAGTTTGTGACGTGTCTAAAATAAACTAAGCATACAATATCTGTGATATCGATAATTTAGTCAGTTCATATCTCTACTTCACCAGAATTGGTCATCTGGACCAACCCAGCTTCCTCCAGTGATGGAGATGTTTAACTCTGTTGTTTTTATAGAATAAATACTTAAAAACTATTAAGATGTATTCAGTTATCCATTACATACATCAGAAACAACTCATACTCAATGTGTGCTTATAGCAGTAGCACGCCAATATATATATATATATATATATATATATATATATATATATATATATATATATATATATATATATATATATATATATATATATATATAGCATTGAAGTGGCCCCAGGTATCAATGAAGTTTTACAAGGGTGTTAGTTCATAGTATATATGAGTGTCCATTGAATCTATTTGATCTATTTCTAACAAATAAAATATATATCAAAATTTACAATATAATTAATCCGAAACATTTAGATATAAATTCATCCAATATACTTCTGAATTTAAATGATTATTTACATACAATTAACTGAGTGCTTCAAAAGTCAGCATGTAAAGGAACTCAGTGTTCTGTGGAAGGATGAAAACTTGACATAATTAGTGGCTGAAAAATCTCTTGACTTGTAGGATAGAAGTAGACATTTATGTCTGAATGTGTCTACCAATAATATCATGGAAATACTTATCAACAAAGAAAACTCTTTGGTTATAAAGCAATATTCTTTAGGGCCAGTACAAGAGTATTTACCAGAACTAGAAACTTTTCTTAGCTACATTGCCCTATTTCTAAGGGCAGAACATGTTGCTTACATTGTCATAATTCTAAGAGCAGACCTAAAAGCATTTGTTACCTAGATTGACATATTTCTAAGAGTAGAACATAGGGTTTTCGTTGCCATAATTCCTAGAGCAGAACAATGATCTTTCATGACCTAAGTTGCCACACTTCTAAGGTCAAAATAAAGAGCTTTCAGTAGTTAAATGTTGTTATATTTCTAAGGACAGAACAAAGACCTTATATTGCCATAGATTTAAGGACAGAACATACAGCTTTCGTTAGCTATATTGTCATAATTCTAAGCATAGAACGAAGCTCTCATTAGCTACATTGTCATAATTCTATGGTTAGAATAATGCTTTCATTAACTATACTGTCATAATTCTAAGGACAGAATTTGACCTTTGGATATTACAAAACTCATCATTTAGAGAGTTATTTATATATAAGTATGTATGACATCTGTATTCAACTAGTGAAGTGTAATGACAAGGCATTATGTTAGTAACCGGGGAATCATACTATATGGAGGTATAACTCCGGACAACAATAATCACTTCCCTTGTGTATCTTAGTATAGAAAATGATTAATTATAGTGTTCACGTCCCCAATGTTTTCTTGCGAGGGATCGTTGGGAACGTCTTTATATGTAAGACTCCTGTTCTTCAGAACTTCACTTACCTACACATTCAAATTATAATTTGTACAACCACCTTTTTTCTCTTGCTCACCCCACAATAACACAAAACCTTAATTTAAAAGAAAATATTAAAACTCATACACTATGATCCTTTTATGAATTAGATCATTATATTTTAGTGTGATAATTATATAAATGGAAATAAATAAATGGCTTTTGTAGAAACTTGGCACATATGGGTGATTTTGCAGCCCATAAACCAGAACATTCAACAAATGCACACAATCATAGTTAATTGAGTAGGTGAAGACTTCCATACTGTATAATTATAGATATTCTCCAGAAGGCACATATAATTAAGCTTAAGCATTTGGCCTACACACCATATACTTCTAGTGTGGTTTATTCATTTATTCGTGAAATAATCAGTTTAAGGAGAGTTGCGGAGGTAAGGATACAGGTTGTAGGTTAGGTCAGGTGGCGTTCTATGCAGTATTCCAATCTGTTGTTATACAAGGGCTCCAAATTCTCAAAAAAATCTGTGAAATCCAAATTATACGCAATACAATAACTTTTTATACAAGCTTGTAAAAACCAGAATGTCACTACCTCGACAGGTCAATTTTATAAGAAAAAACAGACTCTTATATGTATATAGTTCTCAAATACTAAATTTAATGATAAATTTGGTACAATCATAATTTTATAATATCTATGTAAATAATTTCTCAATTAGACTTTTTGAAAAAACAGGGTCTTTAATTGTAGGAAATTTCAAGATCTGACTTCAGGGGTTTTGGAGGCCATAAAGTTTTATCAAAAGAATCTGGGAATTTGAAAAACGATTAACTTCAAGGGTTGCTTTCCTGGTCCTATACTGCACTGAAATTCTATAGGACATACACAATCAAAATAGATGCTCAGCAGAACATCAACCAGGTACACCCAACCCACCACTGCTTAAACTCACAGTCCCGGGTTTTCATTGACTTGCTGCCATTTGAATGCTAGACGAACACGTTACCACTTTTCTTAGAGCATAATATCTTAGGTTGAAGCCTTTGTATATCAGCGACCAGTTCCTCATGCGATGATAAAAAATGTTTCTAAACTATCCTCACACCTAACCTACAAGCCGTGTCCTTACCTACATACTTAAGGAGGTTTGGGGGATAACGCCCCCTTGCGCCCATCCTTACAGTGCTCTATTCTAAGTTAGACATTTTAATAAATAATACATATTTCATATTCTCATTGAAAACCGTCATGATGAGGAGTACCCTAATAGTGTACAGGTATTTATATATACAGATGATGTCTGTATCGTAACCCTACGCTCTGTCTTCAAGAAGCATTACAGAATACAAATAGGCAATGACATCATACCTAATAAGGTTAAGGATCTTGGTCTCAGTCAGGGTGCTTCTCATCTAATGTTTTGACTATTCTATGTCCAGGCTGTACTCTTTCTTGTGGAGTATGACACCCCTGTGCTTACCTCTATCTCACCCACACACAAAGTCATTGGAAGTAGTAAAAAAACAATGCGTTGAGGACCATCCTGGGAGCCACCATGTGGACCAAGCTCTCTTTGCTCAGGTCTGAGGTTCACCTCTTCCAGCTTGCAAATGGGATCAACAGCCAAAATAGTCTTATCATCATCAAAACCCTTAAAACTGGCAGGAAAGGTCCTCTTCAAAATAAACTTAGGCACTTAATTCACCTGTTTACTGATCTTAATCTGCCCTCCACCCCGTTCATATGTGGGTCCAGACATTCATACACTTAAAGTTTAATTACACATCCCTCCCATTCTCTAAAGACAGCCCTCAGAGTTGAACTTGCATCCCTTCTAAATTCTCCTGCTAATAATGTTTACTTCACAGATGGCTCCGTTGATAGGACTGTCCCAGCTGCTGTTGCTGTTGTATACTTTGTAGCGTGCCCAGCCAGTGGGAGACTCTCAAACAGCACTTGCACCGTACAAACAGAACTTGTGGCAATCCTGAAGGCCCTGGAACACTCTGCCACTGTCTGAGGTCACACTTCTATCCACATCGACTCAATGGGCTCAAGCGCAGTCCTAAAGAACCCTAACATTAGAGAAAACTCACTAATCACCTAAAAAATCAAGCACTTAGCCCATACCCATTACCAAAATCAATGATGTGTAACTATCAATGGGATCCTAAATCATATTTGGATTCCGGACAATAAAGTGGCTGATAGTCTTACCAGGGGAGCCCTTGCAGTAGACACAACAAGTTTACCCCTGTGCCCTCCCTTCAGCAGTTAAAGAAGTCAATGATCGACCATTGCCACAGTCGGCTCTTAAGCCCCATCAGGCAGGCCCAATTAAATTCGTCTCGGTCAGCCACTTGGTATATCAGTGTTAATAATTCTGTTCAGCAGTGCCTCCCTAAAATCACCCACAGGTATATATCTGTCGTAACCCACAGACTCAGACTAGGATACCCGTGCGCTTGGGAGTTGATTGGCAGAGGAAATAGAAACCGCTCATACCGTGACCAACCTAAAGGCCTTCTCTTAGAACATTACCTGCTTCAGTGTAACGGAACCTTCCTGCTTAGGCAGTCCCTCAATCAAAGGCATAAGCTCCTATCCACCACCCTGGTAACTACATTACACTGGGACATACACATCCTTTCCTTCCTTATCCACACCACTAGCCCATTTGACTCCTACGCTGCAAACTTTACATGCTGCTTGACAGCGGTACCTCTTCCATCCTATCAAATTGCTCCTTTAACCCAAATCAGTCCTTCCCCCTTACTAACCCACATGCTCACTTGGTTAGGTGAACGAGGTCCTTCTCTCTCTCACTCATGTTGCTGTCTTTCTCATGCAGCCCAGTCCTTCCGCTTTACTAGGTTCTCATGTGTCCTATAACTCCACCTTAAGCTAGCCAGGGACTAGGCCTCCCATCTTTAACCTACCACTGATATCCTCCAACTCCACACCTAGTCTCTTCCCCTCACTGGGTCTTAGTACTGTCAGGCCTCTCTAATTGAACTAGAATTGTTCCATTTCTCCCTTCGGTGAATGCACTGCCGGACACCAAGCCTGGCAACTATCCTTGATCCCTTAATTAAGCCATACATAGTTATGGCTTGTCCTAATGCCCCAAAATATACAAATGGGCCATCATACAAGAAGTATTACTTGACATTGTTCCTAACCATGGGAACCCCACTCTGCCATGTACATGAGTTCAGAAAGCAACCCCCTCGGGACCACTTTCCTGAGGACTGGCTCATGGGTCTAGTCAAAATGGGGCTTATCCCCTGGTGTTATTTATAAGTAAAACTATTGACCACTCTTATCTGAAGTTGAGAACCCGGAAGCTCTTGTGCTGAGCTTGAGCCAATACCTCCCTGGAGGCATGCTCTCTGAACTGGCCTATGGCTATGTCTCAATACCCCATTGCTTTCAATTTCCTTTAAAGACCTTCCACTCCTATCTCAGTCCCTTCTCACCAACTCTTACTGCTATCCAACTTTCTACATCCTCCTCATGCAAGTGTCAGTGGGCACTGAGGCTCAGTCCTCAAATTCTTCCTTGTGGCTCCTCTATGGTACCTGATCCTTTGGCCGCCACCCCCCAAGAAGGTTTAGGCGTTCAGCTCTTCCATTTTGCTGAGGAAAGAATGAAGTCGTCTGCCCTCTCTCTATTCCCTTCATTGTAAGAAAAACCAAGATTTCCTTGCTGACCCTCTTTCTCCTATTATCAGCGTGGAGGCATGACAAAAGTCTGTCGTGTTTCCTCTCTGCCTTTCAATTTCTCAATTGTTTCACTTTTCTTCTTCAATGTAACATTTTTACTGTACCATGAATTGTCTTCTAAAAAGAGGGCAAAGTATTGGCTTTCACTTGCATTTGATGATTGTTCATGAATCTAAAAAAGATCATTAGGTACTATTTTTTTTTAGTTAATTGCATGCATTGGGTTATTTTTGGGCTTATCTACCATGCATTTTTTGCAGTATTCAATTTTTCCTTTAGCTTCACATACTCTGGGTGTGGATAGTATATATACAAACCTTCTGTGCCATATATTAATCGTTGCTCTATTTTCTGGGACTTCTATGTCTTTCTTCTTATATTTTCTTTTATTACATTGCAATACTATATGGGATTGGATACATATGCGTTGCCTCATTTCAGTATCCCATTTGACATAATTCTTTTATGTTTTCCACTTATATGACACTTTTGTATGTAACTAACTTAAAACTTTTTTCATCAAATTATCTTTCTGACATCAGGTTTCCATCTAGTTTTGCAATATAGTACACCCCTTGTAATTTTAACTCAAATCCACCTTACTGGTATTTCATATTTATAATCACTTTTTTTTACATAGAAATAAAAACTTTCCATTGTTCCACTTTACTTTACCTATGATGCTGTTGTCGAAATCCCCAAGTCTGTCTTTATGAGGTTTCATCTGATCACTAGCACCAGAATCCATGTTCCATATTAATTTGGAATTTTATTTTTTTTATTTATGACCCGTTCAAAAGTGAATTCCCTTTTTATCAGTTTTTAGTTACTGCAACAATTGCCTTTATATCATTGAATCTGGAAATTAAGACATTTCGTCCGCTAAAGCTGCATTCTCTTCTCTGTCCATTCTGATTGTATATACTCTATATACACTCATAGATATTTCTTCAGTTTTACTTCATCTACACACTTCTTCAAGCACATCAACAATTTGAAATGTTTCCATTTTTATGTGGATATCGCTTAAAATATCCTCTGCTTCTTTTGTTTTTTTATATTCAATGATGACGTCTAGATCTAAAATATCCTCTCGTTGTGTGCTATAATTCATTGCGTCATTATTTCCTTGAAGTTCCATTTCTGTACAGCCGTCTTGATTGTCGTCACATCCTGGATCTATAGTTCTCTTCCCCCAATGGAAATAATTGAGGTTTTGAAATAATAAATTGCGTTGTGATGGGGGACAGTCAACGGAGAAAGGAACCATTCTGACTGCGCAGAGACAAGAGGGGAGGCCGTACGTCAAAAATATTGATAAAAGGAAGAGTACAATGCACACAATTGGAGAAAAGACAAAATCGAAAATTTAAAGTGATACAGTGAAAAGTGTATGAGTGGTAAACTTGAGAAAATTTTAGTTATACAAAAGGAGCAGAGTGAGAAACTGACGTCGGTAGACATAGTGGGGATACTAAAGGATAAGGGAGTGAGCATCCAGTTGGGAAGGATTGCACTATATGGCACGAGAGGGGTTGAGCTTGGACAAGTAAGGCCTGTATAAACAAGCATAATGGGATACATCATGGCCACTGTGTTGAAGCCGATACTTGAGCAATCCAGTGAGGGTGATATTTCAGAGTTGTTGGAGAAAGGGACCCTGGTGTGTGAACTTCAGAATATCATGGAAGTTGCTACTGTGGTACTATTGAGACTAACAAGGAGTTCATTTCCAGTGTACCAACAACTACCCAAGGATAAAAGGAGTAAGATAAGTGATATTTAGAAGAGCATAAACGTCGCTTTTGCAGGGAAATCGCTTGCTTCATAATAGCAGTTTATGAACCAGAAAATGAAGTCATGTAAGAGTCCTGATGTTTTATCAGCAATTTTGCACATGTTAGGTCTAACACTTTGGAGGAGTGTCAGAGAAGACTTTGGCATGTGACATGTAATGGGGTTGCCTAAAGGCGCAAGACAAATGCTACCTGCAGTAGTCAACCTTGAAGACTGAAAGCTTAAGAGTATACTAAAGAGAGCCAGGGCTGTGTTACTTGATGAGGGTGCTGGTATGGTGAGTAGTGTGGCACCAATTGGTGAGGAATGCAAGGGTGCGAGTGGATCACTATTGCAAGCAGTGGTAGGTGCAGCTACAGTTTTGATAATGACTTACACCAAGACTGGACCGCACAGCAGTCAACAAGGTTGTTACGCATGTTGAGGGTCAAACCATATAACAAGCACTGTGTAGTCGCTAAAAAGGGGAAACGGGAAATCAATTGCTTCAAGTATGGAAAAGTGGGATATGTTGCAATGGAGTACCCCGAGAGGAATACTACAAAGTGGACGGGAAACGAAAAATGAAAGTTGGCTTCAGCTCCAGCTCGCTTTCTTGGGAGACTATAGGCGCTCTATCATGAAAAAAACCTGCAAGTGAATTGAAAAAAAAAATTGCGAAGTGATGGTGGATATTGGATGCACACAAATGATAGTTAATGCAGTTAGATGCAAGAGATGGCAGCAGAAGAACGATGTCATGACGCTAATTGGAGATATCTGGAAGAGTCAAGGGACAGACAAGGTACATGTGGCAGGGAAGGGCAATGATGAGGTGAAAGTACATGCCAACGTATCAACTACGAAGTTGTTTTGGTTTAAGAGTATCTTGTGTATAGATGCAATAAAGAAAATGAAAGGAGTGATGGCTATGAATTGGGAAGCAGTAATATTTTGAGTACAGCCTAGAATAAATGCAACAGTAGCAGGCCTGTGTTTGAGTACCTATAGCAGTGATGGGCTCCAAGTGGATGACCAAGCCTTCAGCACAGTGTTTGATACTTTGGCTAAGTATTGGACGATGGCCTGGAAATAGAGAGACGATGAAGAGCTAGTACTGCTGAAGAATATGAGATGTGAATATGAAGTCCTACATGAGGCACAACAGTGATATGAGGAAGAGTTGCAGAAGTGGATATAGTGGAGCTGGCTGCAGTCGTATGATAAGGGTTAGAATGGCCCTGCTGAAGGCTTAATTTCATTTATGACAGTTATCCAGCCTAGTTAGGATAAGGTGAGGCTGGTGGTGGACATTCGTAAAGTCAATACTTACATTGATGCCCATACAAGATATCAGTATGTATACGCAACCAAGCTACTTGCCAGGGTTTATTTTCAAATACGATTGGAGGAGAGATAATGGCCATACCAGTCAGTTATGTTTGAAAGTAAGCAGTATTGCCTTACAAGAGTTATATTTGACATAAATGTTGCCCCACTGGTGATGTAAGCGGTGATCAATAAAGTGTTGGAGCAAAACGTAGTAGTGCGTGACAATACTACGTCCACATATTTATATTATGTACTAGTTTGTGAGGATACGGTAGTAGTGAAACATATAATTATTCATTTAGAGAAATATGGGTTTTTATCTAAGTAGCTTGAAAACATGCAGGAATGCATGTGAGCATTTGGACTGCAGGTGTGGGGAGAGAATTGCAAGTTGTTGTGAGGTAGGAGTGGTAATGTGCCAAAGGTATCCGACCAAGTGACACGTCGCGATATGTTTTCTTTGTGTGAGAAACTAGTTAGTCATCACCCTGTGTGTGGATGGCTGCGAGTAAGTGCGGAGTTTACCAAGCAAAAAACGAATCTGACCATGTGGGTATAATATAGTGACCTACAGTCTGTCCGCGATACAATAGCGGCTGTGAGGAAAAGTGATCCTGCAAGAAGTAGATGGGAATCTAGTAAAAGGTCAGCGACACTCTGGGTTGATGCGAGTTCACTGGCCGTGGGTGCTGTGGTAGACATCGGTGTATATATGGTAGAGGATGCATGCTCGATGAGAAAGGATGAAGCCGGGCATATCGATAGGGTTGAGTTAGATGGGTTAATAAATGGAATGAAATTTGTGTTAGTATGGGAAGTAAAGGAAGTGGAAAAAAGATTTCACTCTACAACTGTGCATCAGTGGATATCAGATGGATTGACAGAGGAGAGCTGATTAAAATCAAAGGCAGCTAATTAAATATTATTTTAGCAAATGGTTGCAATAATGACAGCTTCAGTAAAAAAGAACCAGTTATTGATATCCATATCACTGGTCTCTTCTTATAAGAACGAGGCTTATTCGTTGACTCGCATACCAGAGAGATGATTGAAAAAGCCAGATGCGATGTCATTGCTATGTGCTGCTGTGGGAAATACAGTGTAAAATTTGGTAAGACGTGTGTACCATGAGATAGGGCACACGGGGGTGCGGTGAACCCTGTATTTTGCTAGGAGACAAAATGCTAAAGTTACCCGTTGCCAACTTCATGATGTTGTAAATGGTAGTGAAATGTTTAAATCCATTTATCCTGCAACGGTGAAGTGAAGTAAAGGAAGCATGAGTTGACGTCAAGGTGCGGTATCATATAGAGATGGATATAATGCACTATCGCAGGAAGCATTACCTGACAGTCACAGATTTTGGTCCATCGCAATTTGCTACATGGTGCCCATTGTGTATGCAAACTAGTGAGTGTGTGATAGAGCAGCTAGAAAATATTTTCTTTGAACGTGGAGCCCCAGAAGAGATATTGATAGTTAATGACACATCCTTCTAAAGCACTGAGTCTGTATAGTTCACTGTTAAGTGGGATGTGAAGGTGAAGTTCAGGTGTGCTTATGTAGCATCAGGTAATGGTGTGGCAGAGAAATGTCATAAGACAGTGAATGTGATAGCTACAGGGAAACATCATTCAATAGGCGAGGCTGTGTATATCTATATATCACTCCACAAGATGACTGTGATTAAGAAACTGTTCCTGCAAATGTGCTCTATGGATTCGTCGTGAGGCTGTGTTGGGTAGGTGAGACAATAGGAATGCAACAGGTTGCTACAGAAACATATAAAGTTAGTGATGATGTGTGGGTAAAGCCCTCAATTAATGCTGTGACATGCAGTTTGGAAAATAGAGAGTCACGGGTGTTCTGTCACCTCCAGCAGTAGAGTTGGATGGAATACCACGGCTTGTAGAAGATCTAAGATCACTGATTTGTGCTTATGTAGTACCTAGCGAGAATAATTACCTTTAAGATGTTGATTAGGATTAGTTTGTGGATCTGCCCTGACCAATAATCCAATATGATATTCATGAAACAGTAGTGAATGAAGTGTGACAGGTATTGGAAAAGGATCAGCATGAGGATCCCGAAAGGTGTGCATATGTTGCGGCGCATACAAAAGTGTATAGACGGTGTTTGTTTGATGTTGACGAGCGGTAGAAGTAATTGAGTTCAATCATGGTAGAGTGTGGTTATGAACTATTAAATTTCATTGGCTTGAGAAGACAGTTAATGGAGACAGGAACCATTGTGCCTGCCCAGAGACAAGAGGGGGGCGGAAATGGTAAAAGGATTGATAGAGGGAAGAGTGCAGTGCACAAAAGTGGGGTAAAGACAAAATTAAAAATTTACACTGATACAGTAAGAAGTGTATGAGCAGTAAACTTGGGGGAGAGCCTAGTTATACAAGAAAAGCACAGTGAGTAACCGATGTCGGTAGGCATAATGATCATACTAAATGATAAGGGAGTGAGCAGACGGTGGGAAAGGTTTGCACCACGTGGCACGAGGGGGTTAAGCTGGCAAATGAAAGGACAGGTCTTGGACAAGTAAGTTAAACTATTAAAAAAAAAATTTCCATCTTTTACGAGACTTATTTCATTGTTGTTGGTCTGGCCCATAACCTGTTGAGGTTTCTTTTTGGGTTATATGTTAAATTCCTCCTTTCATAATTACATATTTCTTATAATACTGTTTATCTACCTTCCTGAGTTTGATCAACAAAAACACCATCTCAGTCGTTGCCTTTTAATGTCCAGCTAAGGTTTCAAGTTTACGGATGACAAAATAACACCCTGTAATCTTTTCACGCCATTGTTTACATTATGGTAAAGGGACAACCGGCTTTGGCAAAGGGACAACCGACTTTGGCATGCGCTGCTGCCGGGCAGAAAAGTTGAAATCATATAATTACAAAGAAAACTCAGAATCTTACAAATAAATCATTATAAAATTTAACTTGTCACTCACCCTCTTAAAAAGTTTATCCAGACGACGAATGCCTTTTATGAATTTATTTTGTTCTAGCATGGCTTGCTTAATAGCTTGTTAGATTGTTCAGCCTTATGCTGTAGAGGGGCTTTTGCTTTGGCAGCTCATACTTTCTCATGACAGAAATTTATTAATATTATAAAAACATCAATATTATTTCAGTTGCTTCCAATCATTTATGCTAATGAAAATATAATTTTTTTTTTTTAGAATTATTAGGATGTAAAATTTTTTTATCTATATTTTATCTTTAAACCAATATTTTCCTGCGAAGTTCATATTATTAGATTATGATTTTTACTTTTTTTTGTTATCCAGAAATATTTTGAACCCTTCAGAATTGTAAAATGTTTCAGAAAAGCAAAAATGAAGAATGGGTGCTGGTTCAGTATGCGGCCTACCTTTGTTATTTTGGTTTTTTGGGCTCAAGCCATGTCGTCCTGATGGAAGTTCCTAAAGGGTAGCTTCCTTGGGTATATATAACTACGGCGATATTCCCAGAGAATTTACCTTAAGGTACCCAGAATTCTAACTCCTGGAGCGAATATCCCTAATAAAAGAACCAGGGATATCGCGAAATATCAGAGGACGTATTCTTGACACGCCAAATAGCAATCTGCACCCTAAAAAGAGTTAACACTTCGAAGGGGTCAATTGGTAAGAAAACGAAAAACGAGAAAGAGAGGAGACTCGCTCGCAAGGTATCTCTCCTCTCCCGTTTCGTAAGCATGCATTGCGCCGCTCACGGCGCCATCTGTAGGCTATTCCTTTTTGCGTAGCTCATAAACTCGGTGTTTTTCCCTCCTGTTATCTCGCAATTCTTGGATTATTTCAACTTTATAATGCTTTCTCCAACTTCTTCTGCTTCTGATAAGTTGAGTATTATCTCTTTTATGTATAAATGTAAGCTCTTGGTGATTTTATAATAATTTGATAGTGATATCTTTGTTACAAGAGCTGTTGCCTACCGGAGGCGTCCTGGACGCTGTCGCTCGCTATGCATGAGTTATTTAGTTAGCCAGAGCGATGTTCCCAGCTGTTTCGCTTTAATAATTTTAGCTATTCAGCTTTACATAGGATTTCTTTATATGATGCTTTTAGTATTTTCGTTTTGGCGAAGGATTTGCCGATTCTGGCCTATGCTAAACCTTGTAGCCTAGTCGTTTGGCCCTAGTACTTTCCTGCATGATATTCAGATTTCCGAGTGTTTTAAAATTTTATTGAAGCTTTAGGCAGTTTTATACATTTAAGATTATGTTGATTTTCTTCCAGTATAGTATACAAGTGAGTTTCGGTGAATTAGGTAATCGATGCTCTTTGCGCCTAGGCTAGTTGTCTATGGGGCCATAGTATACTTTCTCACACTCCCCGGTTGCTCTCTTCTCTTCGGAGAATGTGTGCAATCCCTTTCCCTCTGCTTAAGCCTTGGGCTTAACCCTAATGGTTTATCTGAATTGACTTTAGATACAACTATATTAGGGTGTTTCTGTTCTTTCCTGTTTCCAGTAAGTCTGGCTTCAGGAAGGGGCAAGACATCAGAGTTCTTAGTGTGAGTCTGTTTCTCTCTAGCATTGTGGTTGAGATTCCCTTGCTAGGCTGACAGCAGAAATAGGAGGCTTAGCCTCCTTAGTTCACTTTCGAAGGCTTCTGTACGAGATGATTCCTTCTTTTTGTGACCTAGCAGACTAGTCCAGTGTTGTTGTTCTCGGTGTGGAGGATGAGATCCTCCTTTTCTGTGAATAACAACGCCTTCCTTGCTTTGGTTCCGAGGGAGTTGGCAAGTACTGCTGGCCTCCCTCCTCAGTTCTCCCCTAGGCTAAGATGAGTTTTCTTGGCTGTGGGTGATTCATTATTAGAGCAAGGTTGGCAGGACCCTCTTTCCCCCTTTCCCCCTCTTTCCTTAGTGATGGCCTAGCCATTGCATCCCTGTCCGTCATTCTACATATGTACCTAGCATAGGTTAGGATGTGGAGTTGACTCAGTCCCTTGCCGGCCGGCAAGGGTCTTCTGCTTTGAGTGCTGCCCAGACCTCCCATGGTCTCTCATCCATGTTTGTCTGTAGAGCCAGATGGCATTGGTCAGGAAGCCTGAAGTTATATTCTCCCCTTCCTTATGTGCACTCTTTCGGGTTGCCGGGCTACTATGAGGCAGTACAGTCTCTTATCCCGGCATCCATTCTGTTTTTCTTCTAGTGTTTGTACCCTAGCCCAGCTGCCGGCCTAAGTGTCCGGCAGCCGGGCAGTTGAAAGTTCTCTGGTTCTTTTGCTGCTGGCCGGCATTGGTTGTATACCTTTGCCGGCCGACTATAATATCACACCATAGCTCTGCCGGCCGCTACGATTAGTGGCCGGCAGCCGGGTGCTATCGTTGTTTAGTTGCCGGCAATAGAAACACACCAAGGTTCTGCCGGCCGCTACGTTTGGTGGCCGGCAGCCGGGTGCTACCTTGTGTAGTTGCCGGCCGGCACACGCATTTGAAACAGCGTTCTTCTGCCTTATAGTTTAAAAGTAGTATACTTTGGATCTAGTTAAGGTGTGTCCGGCACATTACCTTCTATACTGTAGCCAGTATTTTTCAGTATAGTATATACTGCAGGGAGAAAACTAAAGTATAGTATATGTTACAACACTAAGTTTTTCTAACATTCTTGTGTTGTCTTGCGCAGCCCTTTGGTGTAACCATACAGATAAAGAAAGTGAGTTCTTTCTTATCTACTATCCAGTATTTTAATATCACTTATTTGGGTGTGAGCTACACCTATTTTCCTATGGAAATTTTCTTGGTCATTCTAGAATTGAATAACCATACAATTTTATTATCTGGAAGGTTGCAGCAATTGACTGTGCAGGAAATACAAGTGTGTGTCTTTCTTTTCTAGTTTAGTTCACTTGATACTCATGGAATTTTCTTCTCTTTACAGGAGGACCATCCGAAGTGTGGAAGTGTTTTCTGCAATGTCCGCAGCAAGAACTTCTGCGGACATGACTTGTGTAGGAGGCACGCGGCATGCGCAGTCTCCAAAGGTGATCTCCGGTATTGGGACCCGCAGGTATGTACCGTATGCACAAACCTAATTACTGAGGCTTTTGATTCCCCTAAGACGGCGAAATCAAGGGTTGCAGCAAGGGAGAAGCTTCGTACCTGGGTAAGGGGCTTTCAGAAGAACACTTCTGCCCCCTATCTTCCAAGTGAGAAGATGAGGGCTTGCCTTTTCCCCAAGGCATCAGCGGAGGCAGTGATTCCTCAACCTCAAGCGGAGATACCGTTGGTGCAGATCCCGGTGGATGCTGAAGTCACGGATGCCCTGCAGGACATCCAGTTGGACGATAGGATGTCAGAGGTGTCCGAGTGTCTGGAAAAAGACCTTCTGGCAGAAGACCAGGAAGAGGAGCAGGCTCCAGACAATGAGGAGGAAGAGTTCGACGAGGTGTCGGCTACTCCGGTTCAGGCCCCTGAACCTATTCCCTAAACATCGTCCTCTCTCCCAGATGAGCTGGGAAAGACCCTTTCCTCCATCGTTGGAATGATCCAACAGATGCAGAGGGAAAATAATGAGAAGCCTGCTGCAATGAAGCTGGAGATACGGAGACTTACAGCATCACGTGGGCCCCAGAAGAAGCTCAGCGTGAAAGACCTTCTCTTGTGCTCAGATGCCAACCCTTGGAGGTATGCCGAGCACATGCCTATGACGACGGGAAAAATCGTCATTTCGGAGAAGTTGGGCTCAGTCCCCCTTGAGGAGGTGGAATTCTGGCCCAGCAAGGAGTCGTATCCGGACTGTTATGTCCGTCTAAGGAAGGAACCAGCCTCAAAGGAAGAAACAGAGCCGAAGGAGGTCATAGTTTTTGACCAATCTAAGGCTCAAGCTTTACTGTCAAGCTCGATGAAAGAGAGGGGCTTCACAAACTCAAAGGTACCTGCTTTGAGTAAGAAGCACCCTACCTTTGTGTCCTCTCCTTCTAGAGCCTTCCACTTTATGCAGAAAGGGTTTACGGCTGTGCTGAAAGCGATCGAGGCAGGTAAGCCATGCCCCTCCTTGGAGGAGTGTAAACCTCTGTCTTTGGCCCTACCCATGGACCACAAGGACTGGAAGGACGTCCATCTTACCTTCTCAGTCGGCAAGTTGGAGGCTGATATTGCCGGACGTCAGTTCGGTGAGAACCTCCCCAAGCTGTCTGACTTTCTTTTGCGCAGGGAGCTTGAGACAAAAGAAAGACTTGCTGCCTCAATGTCTCATCAAACGACTCTGGAGACAATGGCAAGTGACCCCAAGGTCCATGAAATGTTTATGGTAGTGGCTAAGATACACCTAGGTACAGTGATGAAGGACCTTTATAGCTTCGTCAAAGCTAGGAGGGCTTGTAGGGAGTTCGTGTTCGCCTTGGCTGCGGTGAGGCACGAGCCAAGGAAGCTAATCTCCTCCAGCATTTGGGACAAAGACCTCTTCCCTAGTGAAGCGGTAAAGGAGGTTGTAGATAAGGCCGCCACGGAGAATAGAAACCTTCTCCAGAAGTGGGGCCTATCTCTCAATAGAAAGTCTTCCCCGGATGAGGGTCCCCAACCAAAGAGGAAGACTAAGAAGACTAGGCTACCATCTCGGCCAGCCAAGCCATTCAGACAGCAGTAGCAACAACTTCCTATGCCAACAGTGCCCCAGATGGTGGCACAAACCCCGACCACGTACCAGTGGGTACCCCAAGCCGTGTCTACGCAGTCTCCAGCATTTAACCCAGCGTTCAAAGGGCAGTCAACTACCTTTCGAGCGAAGCCTAGAGGAGCAGCCAGAGGTTCGTCTAGACGCCCCTCGAGGGGGAGGGGATTCAGGGGTGGTCGCAGTCAAGGAGGCAAGACCTCAGGGCAACAGCAGCCAAAGTGAGATGATACCGGTAGGAGGGAGACTTCAGAATTTTCGGGATCGGTGGACCTTCGATCCCTGAGCCCACAGCCTACTCAAGAATGGACTGGGTTGGAGCTGGTACAGCACTCCACCCCATGCCTCGATTTTTCCAACACTCCACCCCTGTTCTGGAGGACTACATTCAAGAACTGTTGGAGAAAAGAGTAATCCGAAGGGTAAAGTCCATCAAATTCCAAGGGAGGCTGTTTTGTGTTCCCAAGAAGTCATTCTGGACTTGTCGCCACTCAATAAGTTCATAGTGAACTGCAAGTTCAAGATGCTATCACTGCAACACATAAGGACCTTACTGCCTAAGAGGGCATATACCGTCTCCATAGATTTGTCAGACGCCTATTGGCACGTTCCAATCAATAGTCAACTCTTCCCCTACCTAGGGTTCAAGCTACATTGAAGAATCTACGCCTTCAGAGCCATGCCATTCGGGCTAAACATAGCCCCTAGGATCTTCACGAAGCTTGCGAGCGCAGCTCTCAAACAATTACGCCTAAAGGGAATCCAAGTGGTAGCCTACCTGGACGACTGGCTGGTGTGTGCAGCATCCCAGACAGAATGTTTGCAAGCTTCCCTACAGGTGATCCAGTTCCTAGAGCATCTAGGCTTCAAGATCAACAGAAAAAAGTCTGGGCTTTCTCCATCTCAAAAGTTCCAGTGGTTGGGAATCCACTGGGACCTAGTGTCATAACAACTCTCCATCCCGGCGAAGAAGAGGAAGGAGATAGCTGGTTCTGTCAAGAGACTTCTGGATTCCGAAAGAATATCAAGACGCGAACAGGAGATAGTGCTGGGTTCTTTCCAGTTTGACTCAGTAACAGACCCGGTGCTAAGAGCACAGCTAAAGGATGCAACCGGAGTTTGGAGAAGTTATGCATCAAACGCGCGAAGAGATCTGATAAGACCAGTACCGCTTCGTCTACGTACGCTTCTCAGGCCTTGGTCAAAAGTCAGGCAACTAAAGAAGTTGGTGCTTCTTCAGCCACCTCCCCCCTCGTTGACTATTCACACAGATGCCTCGAAGGAGGGGTGGGGAGGTCATTCTCATCAGAAGAA
This sequence comes from Palaemon carinicauda, assembly GCF_036898095.1. Lineage (NCBI taxonomy): Eukaryota > Metazoa > Arthropoda > Malacostraca > Decapoda > Palaemonidae > Palaemon > Palaemon carinicauda. The sequence continues at coordinate 842,662 of NC_090767.1, read as the reverse complement.
GGCCCAAGGAACTTGGTCCAATCTATTCAAGACATTTCACATGAACTTTCTGGAAGCTATGGCAGTACTCCTTACCTTGAAGAAAGTCTCCCCTCGTCGCTCGATCCACATAAGGTTGGTACTGGAGAGCGAGGTGATTGTGAGATGCTTGAATCGACAAGGATCGAGGTCACCACCACTAAACCAGGTGATGTTGGCCATCTTTCGACTGGCGTAAAAGAAGAAGTGGTACCTGTCGGCAGTTCACCTTCAAGGAGTCCGCAATGTGACAGCGGACGCTCTATCCAGGTTCACACCGATAGAGTCGGAATGGTCCCTAGACGCAGGATCATTCTCCTTCATCTTGAGTCAAGTCCCAGAACTGCAGACAGACATCTTTGCGACGAAAGACAACAAGAAGTTACCCCTTTACGTGTCCCTGTACGAGGATCCCTTGGCGGAAGCAGTGGATGCAATGTCCCTCGACTGGAACAGATGGTCCAGGATTTACCTGTTCCCTCCTCACAACCTTCTATTGAGGGTCCTCAACAAACTGAGATCTTTCAAGGGAGTAGCGGCAATAGGGGCTCACAAGTGGCCGAACAGCGTGTGGTTCCCTCTGGCATTGGAACTACGGCTGAAGTGTCTACCGTTACCAGATCCAGTTCTGACCCAGCGAGTTCAGAAGTCGACTGTCTGCGCTCCATCACAGAAAACCCGGAACCTGCAGCTCATGATTTTCTCTCCCTAGGGGTGAGAAAACATTTCGGGATTTTTAAAGATAGTATAGACTTCCTAGAGGAATATAAGTGCAAATCCACTAGAAGGCAATATGAGTCATCACGGAGAAAATGGGTGGCCTTTGTCAAGGCGAAGAATCCACAAAAGATCTCGACGGACTTCTGCTTATCTTTCTTCATCCACCTCCATGGTCAAGGGCTAGCAGCCAACACTATATCAATGTATAAATCTGCTTTGACAAGACCCATTTTGTATGCCTTCCAGGTTGACCTCTCTAACGATATTTTTAATAAAATTCTGAAAGCCTGTGCTAGGCTTAGACCATCAGCACCTCCGAAGCCCATTTCATGGTCTCTGGAAAAAGTTCTTCATTTCGCTTCGCTGTTGAACAATGAGGAGTGTGCTTTAAAGGATTGGACCCAAAAAGTTATTTTTCTGTTTGCACTCGCTTCGGGGCCAGGGTTAGTGAAATTGTGGCCCTCTCGAGAGAGGAAGGTCGTGTTCAGTTCTTATATGGGGGAGAACTGAACTTGTTTCCGGATCCTACGTTTCTCGCCAAGAATGTGTTGCCCACCAACAGGTGGGGTCCCTGGAGAATCTGCCCTCTGAAAGAAGATGCATCTCTATGTCCAGTGGAATGCCTAAAGGTCTATCTTCGTAGAACTTCAGACTTCAGGGGTGGTCAACTATTCAGGGGAGAAAGTTGCCTCTTCCTTAAATTTCTTCAATAGTATGGATTTCGAACATCTTCGCTCATACACTGGCTGGAAGTCTTCCAGAGTTTTCTTTCGTCACTATGCGAAGCAAGTGGAGCAACTGAAGAGGTCTGTGGTAGCAGTGGGTAGTGTCGTTAAACCTGCTGTTTAACTCTGCGAGGAACAGTGAATTTAATTGGGACGATTAATTCCGGGGTGGGTGTGTGGTTACGAACTGTTCTACAAACCAAGTGTTAGGGCACGATGGGGCCCACATTGACTGTTCCATATTTAAAGGTGAACCTAGCATAAGTGCAGACATGTGTGCCAAGCGTTTCCAACGCTAATGTAACTGATTAGTAGTACAGACTTTTATGATTTTGATACTTCGGTATGTTAAAAGTGGTGTTATTGTTCTCTTTCAGATAAACAAGTTTTCTGTTTACTATCATGCTTGTGCTTATTTTTTGGTTATCCTCCTCTTATATATATATAAAACTGTTGTTTAACCTGTTTTATTTTATTGTTTGTCAATAAACTAGTTCTTTTGAACCTTGCGTCTCCTTCGCCTGTGTCATTTTCTTGAAATTATTTAGCATTACGTTTACTATGTATATTTATCTTGGATAATTCTAATAGATTGTTGCTTTATGCAAGCATTTTTGCATTGGTTTATGCTTTCCCATAGCGGGAGGACTCCATGCCCTAAGGGGACGTTGGCGGATATGCAAGTTTTCCTCCTACCCGGATATAAACATTTGTCCAATCCAGTAATCGAACGGGGAACTGGTCGATATTTCATATTGACTCAGTGGTTCTTTACAAACTATGCTTTACATGATAAAGGGTGAGACCACTATATTGGCTTGTCTGTTATTCATACATAGGTATAAGTACTTTTCGAGACTTTTCCAGAGTCTAGTATGACTCTTCCCTGTAGGGGGCAGGAAGCACTAACATGGTTTATGGTTAGTTGAAAAAATGTATGACGGTAACATCTTAGGTCTCTAGGTCTAGTTGGCTGGGAAATACCTTCGGGGAGTACGGCACGTTTTGAGAATCCACAGATACAGTAATGCTCTGGTATACTTCCATCAGGACGACATGGCTTAAGCCCAGAAAACGGATTTTGAGCGAAGCGAAAAATCTATTTTTGGGTGTGATGGCCATGTCGTCCTGATGAACCCACCCTTCCCTTTTCTTCTAAAAAGGGCTGTAGGTCCCATCCCTACATACAGTATCTGTAGCACCTCGTGTATTGCTACAAGGAATACAGATGGCGCCGTGAGCGGCGCAATGCATGTTTACGAAACGGGAGAGGAGAGATACCTTGGGAGCGGCTCTCCTTTCATTCTCGTTTTTCGCTTTCTTGCCAATTGACCCCTTCGAAGTGTTAACTCTGTTCGGGGTGCAGATTGCTATGTGGCGTGTCAAGAATACGTCCTCTGATATTTCGCGATATCCCTGGTTCTTTTATTAGGGATATTCGCTCCAGGAGTTAGAATTCTGGGTACCTTAAGGTAAATTTTCTCGGACTATCGCCGTAGTTATATATACCCAAGGAAGCTACCCTCTAGGAACTTCCATCAGGACAACATGGCCATATCACCCAAAAATAGATTTTTCGCTTCCCTCAAAATCCATTTAGTATTCGTCCTACCTGGCTTGTTAGGTTAGGTTAGGTTAGGTTAGGTAAGGTTAGGTTAGGGTAGGTTAGGTTAAGTTAGGTAAGGTTAGGTTAGGCCACATACCATAAAGGAGATAGAATTTCGTAGGCCTTATTCGAAAGGTAGGCCACATACTAAACCGGCACCGAAGAATGTCATGAAAGATATTCAATTTACAAAGCAATGGAACTTCCAGGATTACATTGCCTACAGACTTTTTAAGTTGTAACTAGTTTGCCTGGCATTGGCCTGTAAGTATATCAATCCCGCTGCTGATATGGGTCACTACAGTGATGGGTTGGGCTTGCCCAGCTGATGTTCTAGTTAGTATCTATTCTGAGGAATCTCTAACTGAAACCAGACACCTCTGACCTTCAATACTTATCATACCTTAATTTTACTTCACCAACTGAAATATATACGATGATACTGATTTAATCTTCCATTTGCTTTACCTGAATCTAGTTTACCAGATAATTCCTTATCTTAACCCTGGATAGGTACGGTCCTCGGACACCCCTTTAGGGGTATACTCGGACGCGAACGACCCCGACGCCAAAAAAAATTCTTGAAAAATCAGTTTTTGCAGTAACCTCCTTTTTTCTTTTGCCAAAAAAAACTTCAATGAATGCTTAAAACAACTGTAAAGATAAATACTACTCATCTGCAGAAAAACTATTTATTATAAATATTTTAAAAAATTAAGTAGAAAAAAAAAGACCTGACATAAAAATTCATAAAAAAAAAGTTTATACATATATACACAAATCCTTTTAGGAATTGATTCTTGAATGTTTAGGACACATCTTGATGTATTTTGGATGAAGTCAGACCCATGGAGGTGAAGATCTGAAATGAGAAAAAAAGGGTAACTTTTTTTGGCCAAAAAAAATTGTCCAAATTTCATGAATTTTTTTGGGTACCCAAATGAAATAGGAAGTGGCTAATTTTTTTAGGGAATAAACATATGTTATCCTAAAATAGAAATATGTAAAAAAATCTTCATTATTTTGTAAATTACATTTATATCAGGGGCCATATCTAAAGGTAATTTTTTGAGTACTTGGAAATTTCGTAAAAAAATACATATATTTAATATATAATATGATATTTATGCAGGTAAAAATATACCAAAATATCACAAATTCTATAGGGAACAAGAATATATATAGATAGGGCAGCTTACGCTTCGGATATGTCCACAAAATGGCCGCCAACCACACTGACTCAGACTCCCTAATCTGCCACTTGAAATGTAGGAAGGGTATGTCAATTTCAAGGTGTTATTTACTAATCTAATTATTATTGGATATGCATAAAAATTGTATGGTGGGTTGCTGGATAATTGTCGATTATTTTACGACTATAAAATTAAAATTCTGACCCAAAAAAATTTTTTTGAAGGGAAATAAAATCGAAAAAAAAATGTAAAACAATATTTTAGCTAAAAAAATGTGATGATATTCAATCAAAAAAAAAGTAAACAAAATTTTCCGACAAATAAACATCTAGAGGAATCATTACTCTGTGATAGTTCCTTAGTACGTAGTAATTTTGAAAGAATTGGGAAAAAACGAAAAAATGGCAATCACCGGAAAATCGAACACATACCTATATATACGCCATATCTGGCTAAAAAAAAGATAGGCATGGGTAGCCAGATCATCTAGAAACACTTTCCAACACTAAAAAAATATAAGTTTTGCGACACTACTTGCCAATTCCTTACGGTAACATGACTAAGCAAAAAAATGCAAAACAAATAAAAAGGGGCACTCGTGGAAAAATGGCCATTCTAATATACGGCATTTCAGATAAAAAAAATTTCAGCCACGTGCTAGGCAAACCATCAAGGCATATTTTCCGACAAATAAACATATAAATGAAATATTACTCTGTGATAGTTCCTTAGTACGTAGTAATTTTGAAAGAAATGGGAAAAAACGAAAAAATGGCAATCACAGGAAAATCGAACACATACTTATATATACGCCATATCTGGCTAAAAAAAAAATAGGCATGGGTAGCCAGATCATCTAGAAACACTTTCCAACACTATAAAAATATAAGTTTTGCGACACTACTTGCCAATTCCTTACGGTAACATGACTAAGCAAAAAAATGCAAAACAAATAAAAAGGGGCACTCGCGGAAAAATGCCCAACATTCTAATATACGGCATCTCAGATAAAAAAAAAAGACATGCACGTGTTAGCCCAACCATCAAGGCACACTTTCTAACACATAAACATGAAAAAAAAATCAATAATATACGGCAATTCCTTACTACGTAGTAAATTTTTACAAATATTGAAAAAAAAACAGAAATTGGCAACCGCAGTTAAATACCCAATATACCAATAACTACGTCGTATCTGACAAAAACAAAATCACGCATGGGTAGCCAGATCATCTAGACACACTTTCCAACATTAAAAAAGCAAAAGTTTTACGACACTATTTCGCAATATCTTACGGAAAAATGACTTGGCAAAAAAATTAAAAAAAATTAAAAAGGGACACTCGCGGTAAAATGCCCGACATTCTAATATACGACATCTCAGATAAAAAAAAAAGACATGCACGTGTTAGCCCAACCATCAAGGCACACTTTCTAACACATAAACATGAAAAAAAAATCAATAATATACGGCAATTCCTTACTACGTAGTAATTTTTACAAATATTGAAAAAAAAACAGAAATTGGTAACCGCAGTTAAATAACCAATATACCAATAACTACGTCGTATCTGACAAAAACAAAGTCATGCATGGGTAGCCAGATCATCTAGACACACTTTCCAACACTAAACAAGCAAAAGTTTTACAACACTATTTGGCAATATCTTACGGAAAAATGACTTGGCAAAAAAATGAAAAAAAATGAAAAAGGGGCACTCGCGGTAAAATGGTCCTCGTGGTGATGAACGACATTTTAACTAAAAAAAAAAACATGCACATGGTAGCCAAACAATCCACCAAGACTTTCCACAACTGATAACCTATACAAGTTGCACCATTCTACGACAATTTCATAATACGTAATAACTTTGATAATTGTGCAAACTACCTCAGAAGGGTAAACTCGGACGCGAACGACCCCGACGCGTCTCAGAAATCGGGGAAGGAGTACAGCTACAGCAATGCACATCTGGACACTACTAGAGCGTGTAGGGGAGACACCTCCTGCAGGTCGATCACCCACAAATTCAGTCACAGGGGTGAGTCACGTGAGAAAAACCTGTTTTTTTTTGACGCTCGGGGTCGCAAACGACCCACCGTACCTATCCAGGGTTAAATATCTTTATTTTCTTTTTCCTTAACTCCTGATCCTCGTGATAATAGAAAATCGAAGTCCTGGTTGGTCAAGTCGTCCATTTCTAACTTTTAACTTCATTGGTTACTATGATAAACGAACATACGAAAACATAGATTCAATTCTCTAAAATCCAAACCTAATTGTTTGATATGTTTGTAATATAAGCATTTATTACGGGATAGTTAAACCCAAGATATTGAGGAGGGTAATCTAGGTAAGGGATATTAGCAATCGTAAGGTTCGTTCTTGTGTTTCGAAGGTAAAGATCCTTTTTATCTTTAACCTTCCTATAATATTGACGTAAACTCTTGTCCAATATATCAGATCCAAAACAGAGCCCAGAAGTGAGATGGCTTTAGTAAAGAAAAGTAAGTTAGGCATATAAATTATCTAGTCACATGTGGAGTATTTCAGGTCTCTGGACGGATGATAAAGCTTTCTCCTAGAATAGAGTGAAGTTTATGAAGTTCATCACCAAAGATATTACCAGGGTGCTGTGCCCTTCATTGATTATCGAGTGCTCCTATCCCCCTCAGCTAATTCTTTGTTGAATGTTATAATAAGACATTCAAGGAATAAAAATTAGTTCCCACTCCAATTCATCGAAACAGAAATTCTCCAGAGTAGAATTATCCTATCGTATGCTTCTGTATTAATACCCACTGTAAAGAAAGAAGTATTGTTATTATAATACGTTTTTGTAAGCTCATTTAATTTTTCGTACGAGATGTAATGTTCAAGTGATTACTGGAATAGTAATTTGTGTTGTTAATATACTCCATGGTATATTTCCCTTAACATTAGACATTTTGTGTATGTTTAACACTAGAACAGCCACTGACGGTTAACCCCCTAAAATGAGCAAGCGGTCAAAATGACCACACATGAATTTCCATTGCATTTATGCTCTTATTTTTTAATGTATAACTCCTAATTTATTTTCGGTAACTTATGGTTATTTTAGGATAATGAAAAACTTTTTTATGAAATAAACAAGCAGTGTTTTATTTAAATCAATGCCACTGCAGGGTATTATTATTTTTTTTTCAATAGGAAAACTCAATATTAAAGATTGAAATCAATAAAGATCACAATTGCTATAATAACTAAAAAGTCTCTCTAATATCATAAGAGGGTCTGCCCCTCTCTTTTATTCTTCTTTTGTACTTCTCTTTCTCCCTATTTCCTTAATCTTTCCCATCCCGAGTACCTGCCTTTGAGCTATAAAATGGATTGTATCCAGGGGTACTCTTCCTTTCCCCATTTCCCCCACTTCCCTATCCTTATTATTATTATTATTATTATTATTATTATTATTATTATTATTATTATTATTATTATTATTATTATTATTATTATTATTATTAGTCTGTTGAAATTGAAATAGAATTTAAAAAAAATATTAACAGGGAAACAGAAAAATCCAGGTAGGTTCTATGCACAATATTCACATAAACTCTATTACACATATACATAGAAAACACCCATACACGCACATATATATATATATATATATATATATATATATATATATATATATATATATATATATATATATATATATATATATATATATATATATATATATATATATATATATATATATATATATATGTATATATATATATATATATATATATATATATATATATATATATATATATATATATATATATATATATATATATATATATATATATATATATATGCTGAGGGTAATTAACCTTAGTTTATTATAAAAGTTAAACAGCAAGTCATACAGCATTGCCGAGCCAACATGTGGAGAGCGGGGGAGAATGCGGAAGACTCTGTGGTCACGTGACTTACCCAAACATAAACAACAGATATCATTTACAAACTTAGACAGCGTACCAAAAAATATTCATACACTGATTACATACGAAATCCTGACCACAACATTCACATGTTGTTACATCTCCCTTCTTTTACATTTTCTCAACAAAATCTTGGAAGAACTTTTCTTCTACATAATTGGTCCCTGCAACATACATTTAATCCTACATACCTAATTGGCTCTTTAAATTTATCACAAATAATCCTCAAGATATTGAGGTTTCCTTACAACACGACCACTTCTGGTTATATGTGATTCTAAGTTATCAGCTTCAGGAATTATAAAAGATTTATTTGCAACATCATTCGTATTTACATCAGTTTCAATTTCAATATCAGAATCGATATAATTATCAGTTACTGTCTCTGATGTCTTTCTCAAAAATTTACGATTTCTAAAATATACTTTGCCTTCTACTTCTATTTTGTATTTCCTTTTTGCAACCTCTTTTATTACCTTACCTTTCTTCCATTCCTTTTTTCCTGGAACTGGTTGTACACGGATGACATCACCTGGTTTTAATGAGACTAAATTCTTACATGATCTGTTATATTATCTAGCTTGCCTAACCAATTTTTTAGTTTGAACTTCTGGTACCCCATCAACAATCTTGGGTTTAAGTAAATTTTCTGTTATAGGTAATTGACTTTTAGTTCTTCTACCAAAAAATCTTTGAGCAGGTGAAGAGTTAAATCCCTCAGTTGGAGTGTTTCTCCATTCAAGAATTGCTAATAAAGGATCATGGCCATCCTCCTTTGATTTTGTGAACAACTGTTCCATTATTTTTACTGCATTTTCAGCTTTGCCATTTGACTGGTGGTGGTAAGGGGATGATTTTACATGTTTAAATGACCATTTCTTTACAAAATTTTGAAATTCACTTGATGTAAATTGTGAGCCACAGTCACTTACTACAATGTCTGGTATACCATAGCGTGAAAAAATGACTCTTTAACTTGTTTACAAAATTTGACGCTAACATATTTTCCAATGAATTCATCTCAAAATATGATGAATAATAATCTACCAAAATCAAATAGTTACAATTGCCAACACTAAAAATATCCAGTCCAATTTTAGACCAAGGCCTAGAAGGAAAATCATGTGAATTTAAGGATTCCTTAGTTTGTATACTACCATACTTATTACACACCACACAAGAAGAAACATAATTCTTTATATCTGCACTCATGCCAGGCCAGAACAATATATCTCTACCATATCTAACAGTAGCTTCAATCCCATTGTGAGCATAATGAATTTATTTCAGCATGTAAGACCTTAAACATGATGGGACTACAATGCAATTACCTCTAAATATTATATCATTATCAATAGTAAGTTCATTCCTAAATTCAATAAAGAATCTTATGATTTCAGGAACCTCTCTACAATGAGTGGGCTAACCTTTTAGAATTGTTTCTTTTAATGTTTGCAATGCAATATCACGTATGGTCTTTTGTCTGATATCCTCAAGTCTTTCATTTGTCACAGCAACATGTTCTGTCATATTTACATTACCAACCTCTTCAAATAATGCAATTACATCAGATTTATCAGCACCTGAAAATGTATTCGACAAGAAATCTCTACTCAATGTATCTGCTATATACATTTTACTACCTGGTTTATACTTAACACTCAAATTAAACTTCTGCAACTGCAATAACATACTTTGTAGCCTCTTGGGACATTTCATTAATGGTTCCTTAAAAATACTTTCCAAAGGTTTGTGATCAGTTTCTACAATAACATCTTTGCCATAAAGATATTGATCAAAACATAACGCTGCAAAAACAATGGCTAACATCTCTTTTTCTATTTGAGCATATTGCTCTTCTGTTTCAGTTAACGATTTAGAAGCATAAGCCACTGGGTGACCGTTTTGCATTAGGACAGCACCTAATCCTGACATTGAAGCATCACACTGCAAAGACACATTACAATTACTGTCAAAATATTTCAAGCAAGGAGCTTCAACAATTAGTTTCCTAATCTTGGAGAATGCTTCATCATGAGAAGAGTTCCACTGCCATTCAACATTTTTCTTTTCCAGATTTCTTAATGGTTGAGGTACTTCTGACAACCTTGGTAAAAACTTTGAAAGATAATTAACCATCCCTAGAAATCTTTTCAATGATTTAACATCACTTGGCACTTTTAGACTATTAATAGCTTCAATTTTCTTTGGATCTGGACAAACACCATCCTTTGTTAGCAAATGTCCAATGTACTTAACTTCAGTCGCATGTAATTTCATCTTCTCTTGATTTAACTTGATGTTTTCTTTTCGGCATCTTTGTAGTAACGCTAATAGGTTCTTATCATTGTTTTCCAAAGCTTCCTGATCAGTATTTACTTTGCCATAAACTAGGATATCGTCTGCTATTACTTCTATTCCATCTAAACTATGTAAGGCATCATGCATTCGTCTCTGGTACTCTTCTGGTGCCAATGATATACCAAAAGGCATTCTCTTCCATCTATACCTACTAAAAGGCGTATTAAATGTAGTCAAATAACTTGACTATTTGTCAAGTTGCACTTGCCAAAATCCGTTCTTTGCATCAAGTACTGAAAATATTTTAGCTTTACCCAATCTTGGTAAAATTTCCTCAATTGTTGAAAGTGGATAATGGGGTCTCCTGATAGCTTTGTTCAGATCTGTAGGATCTAAACAAATCCTTAAATCTGAATTACGTTTTGTTACTAAAACCATGCTAGAAACCCAATTTGTAGGTTCTGAGACCTTTTCAATAATGGTACCTTCCATACTACTTAACTGCTGCTTCAATTTTCTCTTAAGGGCAAAAGAAACTTTTCTTGGAGCATGGATCACTGGTGACACTGTATCATCAATATTTATCTTACATGGAGGTCCTAATTCCCCCAATCCTTCGAATAAATCAGGAAAATCAGAAATAATCTTGTTTTTATATAACACTTTCGGAGAAACCTCATTTATTTTTTGCTTAGCACTTGGGTTGTCATTCACAAGAATTTTGATCAACTTCAGTCTTTGTCCATCATCATAACCTATTACAGAAGAAACATTTTCCTTCACTTCATGGAAATTAAGTTTATACTGCTTTCCTTCCCTTTCACACATTAGAGTTTTAATTCCAATAGTCTTGATTGTTTTATTATCAAACACTTTCAGTTTGATGCTATCACCAATATCTAACTTATCATTGCCAAACAAACGCTTCACTTCTCTAACACTCAAAACATCGCACGTAGCACCGGAATCAATCTGAAAATTTATTTCTTGGTGATTTACAGTCATGGTTACATACTGCTTTCTCTCGTGAGACATAGAAATGTTTCCTATCGATTCATTTATTGTGCTAAGTTGCTGAAGGTTACTATCACTGTCCTCGTTCTCTTCACAAGTTTTCACTTTTTCAGAGTTCCAATTAGTATTACACTGTTTAGCATAATGATTCTTTTTCTTACATTTAGCACAAACTTGACCATATGCTGGGCACATCCTAATTTTATGAGTCCGGCCACAATACCTGCAATCTTTTATTTCCTTGGCACAATTGCACTTAGGCTTAATTTGAGGATTTGTTTACTTATTTTTCTTCTTCCACACGACATTAACTTCCTCTTCTTCAGTATTGCTACTAGCCATCTGCTGCTTTTGCTGAATTCGCATTTCATAATTTTTTACAAAATTCACAGCCCTTTCCAAGGTCATTGGCTTCGTATCCATCTGCACATGATCCAGTAATTTCTCCCTAGCCTTATCATCATGTAAATTGAGGATGAATTGATCCCTGATCATTTATTCTTCATTATCACAATTGCAAGTTTTGCATAGAATTCTTAACTGAGTTATGAATGGGTCACAACTTTCATTAGATTCTTGTTTCTGCTTGAGAAATTTGTATCTTTCCATGATTATATTTGATCTGGGACTGCATTCTGCATAAAATTTCCTTAATACTATATCTATCTTATATTTATCTCCATCTGCATCCCAAAACAGTGTATTATATTTCTCAACCCTTAATTCTCCTATAACATGCAAGAATGTTGCTACCCTTCGTCTGTCAGCTTCATTGTCTAAGCCTGTGGCAATTTCATAGTTAATAAAAGATTTTTTAAATTTCTTCCATTTGAGGGCTACATTAGTACATGCACTAAAGTCCATAGGACTCGGTGGAGTTAGCTGTACATTCATCTTTATGGTACAAAACTACCTTAATTATGATGAGAAAAAAAAAAACTTATCCCACTGGGAAAAGTTATGCACGCCGGCAAAAGGCGTAGCCTAAGACATCAACAAACTGGTCCGTAACTTGTAAGTTGTCACTTACCCTCATTTCTTCTTTAATCCAGCTTATATGTAGATAAGAACCACTCCTGACACCATGTTATGGGTTCTGATTGATAAGCTGAGGGTAATTAACCTTAGTTTACTATACAAGTTATACAGCAAGCTATACAGCATTGCCGAGCTATCATGTGGAGAGCGGGGAGAAGGCGGAAGACTGTCTGGTCACGTGACTTACCAAACATAAACAACAGATATCATTTACAAACTTAGACAGCGTACCAACAATATTCATACACTGATTACATACGAAATCCTGACCACAACATTCACATATTGTTACAATGTGGGCATCCATCCTAACAATAGACCTCATACTTCGTTGGTGTGAACCGAGTCTAATCTCTACAATTTGGATCTATGCGAATGTAATCATGCCACTATTCAGTGTTTTGTTAAAGTTAGGTCACTGGACTGAATTATAGAAAACCTGTTATGGATTTATAACTTGAACACTTGTCTACTAGATTGATCCATATATAGGAAGAGTAAATGAGATACCATTAACCGTCCAAATATAGCTTTGAGAAATTTACACAAACATTGCTTACATATTTCTTGGTGCTCCTTCTAAAATGGCTATCTAATATTTCAAGGACCGGCAAAATTGTACTTTATATGTAAATATCCAATAAATGTTTACTTAAATTTATAGAAATTTATAAGAAAAATATTTAATATGTATAAATGATTTCTGATATACAGCCTTACTAACCTAGACCATACCTTTGAACAAATTTAAATTATGCAATAATTTGTGCCTCTTCCAGCACTTCAAAGTTTTCCAATCAACACAAAAGCTAGTCTAAGTGTTATAGATGAAATAAGAGACATGTCGCCTTGATCCGCATCTAGGAAGAGTTGTCTGTATTACCTAATGTTATAATAAAGTCTAGAGCCCACACTAGGCATATATCTAAGTTCCAATACATGAAACCATCTGTAACTATTCTCGTGTCAACGTGATTTGTTGGGTGTACGATGTGTAGCAATTCTCATAGATATTTTGGACGTCTGGTTCTGAAAACTTGATTGGTTATTGCACATATTTTTAACTCAAGGTAAATATAGGATACTTTAATTTCTAGTGAAACTGGAATTCTCTATAAGATATGGACGAGTGCTGGCTAGTTTTATATTTTTTCTCTATATGCTAAATAGGGGCTTGGGCATAACTTACGTATCGGTCTATTAAAATGTAAATAATGTTTTCCAATCTAAGTCTATTGTTTACATCTGAGAGACTGAAGGGGACATATTGCATATGTGTTTTTCTCATGGTTTGTGGAGCTTTCTGTGCATACACAATGGCGTATTTGTCTGGTGCTCTTTCTTTAAACCAAATAACAGCTTACACATACTTCTTCCTAAGTTCCCTAATGTTTTCCTACAACAGCCATTTTATGATCACGTTCCCCTTCAGTTTCAACTTAATCACCATCACGTAAAGATGTCTCCAAGAGGAAACTTAAGTGTGGTACATGAATGTGTTTCAAAATTTAGTGTAATTTCGTTTATGACAGCAGTTGATTATGGTGGAAATGCTCTGCATTTAGTGTAAAGCTAATGTTACTCATGTGATATGGAAATATAACAGCGAAATATTGCCTAAAAGGTCCAATTCTGATTTAATTTTTAGGGAAGGCCAGCACATTTTCTACTGCAAATCTTCTGTAAAGATTGGCAGGAATAAAAAAGACGGTGTCGATCATAAGCAAAGGAATTATTTATGATTCACTTTTTCATAATGTAAGAATTTATCTATCATTCATTTTATCATATCGTATTGAGTTTTTTATGATTTACTTTATCTTATTGTGAGGATTTACTTGTGATTTACTATATCTTATTTTAATGATTCATTTGGGATTTACTTCTAGTTTGTGACCTAGGATGGGGCTTTTGACTAGCGGTTGTGACCTGTGGTAACCTAGGGAGGCGAGTGTCCTGAGGTTCTATGGGTTCTGATCTCGGAAGTTGGGTCTAGGCTATGGGACAAGGCACATAGTAACATTATAGCACACACACAAACATATAATATATATATATATATATATATATATATATATATATATATATATATATATATATATATATATATATATATATATATATATATATATATATATATATATATATATATATATATATATATATATATATATATATATATATATATATATATATATATATATATATATATATATATATATATATATATATATATATATATATATATATATATATATATATATATATATATATATATATATATATATATATATATATATATATATATATATATATATATATATATATATATATATATATATATATATAGGGACAGACAAGGTGGGTGTGGGTTGTAAGAACATTCCAACGTATCAACTACGAAGGTTTTAGGTTTGAGTGTTTCCTGGGTATGGATGCAATAAAGATAATAAAAGTAGTGATGGTTATGAATGACGAAACAGTGATATTTGGAGTAAAGCCAGGAATAAAGGCAGCCGTGGTGTGCCTGTGTTTAAGTACATATAGCAGTGATGGGCTACTAGTGGATGTGCAAGACTTCAGCGCAGTGTTTGATACTTTGGCTAGATGTTGGACGATAGCCTGGAAATGGACAGACGATCAAGAGCTGAAGAATACAAAAGAGATAGGAGGAAGATTGTCAGGAGGTGATACAGCGGGCTGGCTGCAGCCGTATGATAAGGGTAAGAATAGCCCTTCTAAAGGCGATGGCAGTTATCCAGCCCAGTTAGGATAAGGTGAGGCCGGTGATGGACTTTTGTGAGGTCAGTACTTACATTGATGCCCATACAGGAGATGAGGATATATGCACAGACAAGATAAGTGAATGGTGAAAGAGGGCTCTCAATGTAACATTGATTGATCTGGCCAAGGTTTATTTTTCAAATACGAATGGAGGAGAGATTATGGCCATAGCAACCAGTTATTACTTGGGGGTAAGTGGTATTGCATTTCAAAGTTTGGATTTGGCTAAAATTTTGCACCACTGTTGATGAAAGAGAGGATTAATCAAGTGTTGGAGCAGAACACAGTAGAACGTGATAGTGCTACGTCCGCATATGTAGATGATGTAGCCTACTAGTGTGTGATGATACGGTAGTAGTAAAATATGTAATTATTCATTTGGAGAAATATGGGTTGTCATCTAAGCCAATTGAAAACATGCAGGAATGCATACGAGCATTTGCACTGCAGGTATGGGGGGAAAATGGTAAGTTGAAGTGGCTTAGGAATGGCAATGTGCCAAATGTACCTGACCAAGTGACATGTCGCAATATCTTTTCTGTTTGTGGGAAACTAGTTAGTCATTACCCTGTGTGTGGATGGCTGCGAGTATGTGCGGCGTTCATCAAGAGCAAAGCAAGTCATGTGATGGGGAAAATGGGATGATATAGTGACCGATAGCACTGTGGTACAGTACCTGCATGATACAATAGCGGCTCTGAGCACAAGTGATCCTGCAAGAAGTAGATAGGATTTTGGTAAAAGGTCTGCGACACTCTATGTTGATGCGAGTTCGTTGGCCTTGGGCGCTGTGGTATAGATCAGTAGATATGTGATAGAGAATGAGTGCTGGCTGAGAAAGGATGATGTTGGGCATATTGACATGGCAGAGTTGAATGCGTTAACAAAAGGAATGAAACTTTAGCTAGCAAGGGAAGTGAAGGAAGTGGAAAAAGACGGACTCTGCAACTGTGCATCAGAGGATAACAGAGGGATTGACAGGAGAGAGTCGATTAAAATCAAAGCCAGCTAATGAGATATTAATTCGGCAAAGGTTCCAATAGAGACATGTTTAGTGGAGGAGGACAATTTACGATTATCCATATCACTGGTCCCTTCTCATAAGAACAAGGCTGACTCATTGAATCACTTACCAGAGAGATGATTGAGAAAGCCAGATGCAATGCCATTGCTATGTGCTGCTGTGGGATATACAGTGTACAATTTGGTAAGATGTGTGTACCATGAGATAAGACACATGGGGTTGCGGTGAACTCTGTACTTTACACTGAGACAAGATGCTACAGTTATCCGTCGACAGTTCATGAAGTGGTAAAAGGTTGCGAAGTGTGTAAGTCTATTGAAGTAAAAGTAACGAAAGCTTGGGTATACGTTAAGTATAGCAGCTGGTAAGGATGGATATAACGCACTATCGTGGGCATCACTACCTGACAGTCATAGATTTGGATCCTTCATAGTTTACTATATGGCGCAGCTTGAGTATGTGATAGAGCAGGTAGAAAATATTTTATTTGAACGTGGAGCACCAAAAGAGGATTTTTGCATTTGTAGTACCTAACGGGAATAATGATCATGAAGATGATGATTGGGATTGGTTTCTGGATCAACTCCGACTAACAACACAATATGATGTTCATAAAACAGTAGTAAATGAAGTTCAGCAGTTATTGGAAAATTATCTCCATGAGGAACCCCCAAGGTCTGCATGTGTGGCCTTGCGTACAAAAGTGTATCGACAGTGTTCGTGTGGTGGTGACAAGTAGGAAAAAGTGATTGAATTCAATCACGGGGGACTGTGGTTTTGAACTAATAAGTTACACTTGGTTGGGGGGACAATTAACAGAGAAAGGAACCATTGTACCTGCGCAGAGACAGGAGGGGAGGCGGTATAGCGAAAGGATTAATAGAGGAAGGAGTACAGTGCACATAAGCAGAGCAAAGCTAAAATAGAAACATTACACATATATGGAGAAGTGTATGAGTAGGATATTTGGGGGAGAGCTTAGTTATACGAGAGGAGCACAGTGAGTAACTGATGTCAGTTGAGATAATGGTGATACTAAAGGATAAGGGAGTGAGCAGCCGGTTGGAAAGGATTGCACCAAGTGGAAAGAGGTGGTTGAGCCGGCGAATGAAAGGTAAGGCCTCGGATAAGTGAGTTACCCTATTAAAAATATTTTGTGTACCTTGCTGCATCATAGTACTCTCAAACTCATCAGTGCAGTAACAATGTTGTTCTTCTAAAAATTTCCCATCTTTTACAAGACTTATTTCACTGTTGCTGGTCTGTCCCATAATCTGTTAAGGTTTTTTGGGGGGATATATGTGATATTTCTCCTTTCTAGATTACATAGCCTTATAATATTTTTTTACCTACCCCCCTTGTTGCGTTTTAATGTCCAGCTAAGGTTACAAGGTTTTGTCATGCCATATTGGGCGGGTTTGTTCACAATATGGTAGGGGGACGACCGACGTTGGCATGAGCTGTTGCCAGGCGGTAAAGTTAAAATCATATAATTACAAAGAAAACTCAGAATCTCTCAAGTAGATCATTATAAGATTCAACTTGTCACTCACCCTCTTCGAAAGTTCATCCACACGACAAATAACCTTTATGAATTAATTTTGTTCTAGCCTGGCTTGTTTGCTAGCTTATTAGATTATCCAGCCTTGTGCTGTAAACGGGCTCCTGTGTTGGCGGAAACTGATGAAACTTATACAAAACATAAACATTATTTCAGTTGCTTGCAATCATTTATGCTAGTGACAAAAAATATATTAAAAGCTTTTTAGAATTATCAGGATGTATATTTTATCTCAAAACCAATATTTATTTACCAAGTTCCTGTTATTATATTTTGATTTTATTCTTTTTTTCTGTCATCCAGAAATATTTTGAACATTTCAGACTTGTATAATGTTTCTGAAAAGCATAAATGTTATGAAGAATATAACGAAAGCAATTCAATCTACAAAGCAATGGGACTTCCAGGATTACATTGCCTACTGGCATGAACAGTTGTAACTTTAATTTTACATTACTAACTTTAATATATAATATGATATTGATTTAATCTTCCAACCAAAATCTTATTTACTAATTAATTCCTAATCTTTATTATCTTTATTTTTATTTTTTCTTATCCCATGGTCCTCCAGATAAGAAAAAACCTAAGCCATGCATGGTCAAGTCGTCCATTTCTATCTTCTGTATTCTTTGGTTATCATGATAAACGAACAATTCAAAAACTTATAGATTTAATCCTCTGAAATTCAAACCTCCTTCTATTTGATTGATAACATGTTCGTAATATAAGCATCTAGTACCGGATAGTTATACCAGAGATATTGAAGAGAGTACCCTACATAAGGAATTTTGTGCTTTGAAAGTGAAGATCTTTATTTTAACCTTACTACAATATTAACGTGAACTCTTGTTTAACATTTTATATCCGAAATAATGGAGCCAAAGAGTAAGATGTCTTTAGTAAAGAAACCTTAATTAGACGTATACATTATTTGGTAACATGTGGAGTATTTGAGGTTTTTGGGAAGAGGACAAAGCTTTTTCCTAGAGTGAAGTTTATGGAGTTTATCACCTGTGGTTATATAGTGTTCAGATCTCCCTCAGCAAATTCTTTGTTGTATCTTTCCCCGAATAGAGTAAACCTTGTCCCGATGGATATGGGATAGGATTGGATATGCTGCAGAGCCGTAATAATTTTGACACCAGTGTGTTACTGTAAAAATGTTCACTGGTGCGCCATTCCTTCTTGCAGATGCCATCTTGAATGCATGCTTTGGAAGTTTTCAGCTTTGCTTTTCAAAGTTTTTGTGTGTTTTGGGATTTATAAATGCTTCTGCTTCTTTCCTATTTTTTTTTAGATCAATACCTTTTGCCGGTGGAGAATTTTGCATCTCCAATTTTATATTTTTTGCAATACTTTTGTTTTTTTGTCTCACTGCCGCCGCATGGTCGGAGCAGGTTACTCATATTTTCAAATGCCTGGTGTTTTTTATTTGGTTACATACACTGGTCTTGTTGAAGTGTGTTGCATATATACTTTTCTATTTGTTTTATTCTATGTTACAAATTTGCTTTATTGCTTGGTTGTCTCAACTGGTCTATGGCTTAGGCTGACTAATTACCTTTAGTCTATGGCCTAGAATAGCTAAATATTCTATCCCCTTCGTGCAAAAAACCATATGGTATTTTTGGCGGTTGGCACAACTCACTATCTACTGGTACGCCATAACTAGGAACTGACTCCTTGAAGCAATTCCATTTTGAGTTATATATTAATAGACATAGTTGACAGAGGTCGAAAGTATTACAATATCATCTATTCAGCCTCAGTTTTGGATAGGTGGCACGGGTTAATGGAATTCGTTCGCTTGGCCTACATTTTGTTGATCCCTTAGAACGAAACTAATTCTATTCTAATATCGACAGCCAGGCCTTCCTTATCTGGTGACTTAACCTTATTCTAAGCTATTACCATTAGTCTTTGTCTAGATGGGAGGTGGTTGGGATAATTCGTTCTCTGTACCTTCTTAATGTTGATCCATTGAAAAGACTTTGATTGTTTTAATACTACAGTTAGGCCTTCCTTTCCTGTCGCCTTACCATTTCCTAAGGTTCTTCTTTCTCCCTCTCCTTGTTAGACTACATCCCTCTAGCAATGGAAATTAGGCTCCTTTGCCTATTCTGATTTTCCTTGGCATCCGAGGAATCCTCAGTTGCTATATTTTTGGATGCGTCAACTTGGTGAGACAATTAGTCTACTTGCGGGTAGGAATGAGAATAATTCTAGATAGGGATTCGTTCTCTTGGCAGCCTCAGCGGCTGCCTCTTGATAGGCCAGCTGCTTTTTCGCCTTCCTAATTAGTCTGCATTTTCTCCTGGCTGTGGAACTATAGTTCCTTTACCTAGTCTGACTTTCCCTGGCATTTGACAACCCCTTAATTGCTATATATCTGGACTGGCCGGCTAAGATTTTCTGTCATCCTAATCTTAGACAGGTACAGGTAATAAATTCTAAATAGGGATCATCTCTCTTGCTGCCTTAAGTCACCTTGTTTCTGGTAGACGGTTTTCTACACTCAGACTATGCCTCTCTCGCTCTGTAGCTTCAGATCCATTGCTAGGTCATATTTTCCTTTTCTTGCTTGGTTACCACAATGCCATATTCTCTAGACTTGCCGGCTTGAATGTCGCTAGCAATAGATGTGAGTAGGCAGGGGATCAATCCCTTCTTAATTAGAAGAGAGCATTCCCTTTGCCGCCTTATTGTCGCATTAGACTTTTCGGCTGCGTCTACACCCTGCCCTCCTTCTACTTCCAGTTTTGGCTTCCTGTGTTCCTAGCACAATTAATCCAAAGGGTATGGTCCATGTATAACCCTAGACTAGACCTTTTTCTTTTCGATAACTTGACATAGGGATAGATTATCTATCCCATTGTACCAAGTGATCTCAGACAGCAGCCTTATTAGCCTACTGTCTTCAACAAGGAGATGTCCCTCCCTATTTTATTACTAGTTGCAAATTTTTTTGTATAGCTGTAATAAATCAAAGATCATGAACAATCTTTTAATCTTACCTGGCATATACTAAACGATAGCTTACAAGAAGCAGTAATTATATAATACTACTTCCAATCATATCTGAGGAAAATCATCCTTTAAATTGAACGTTTTGATACCTCCTAGTTTTGGGTATTTTCATCAAATTCCAGAATTATTTGTATCCTGGCCGTTTCAGGTGGATGTCATTAATTTCTATGGGCAAAACTCCAATCCTTGATAGATTTAATGTTAAGAACGAGGTAGGTGGCATTTAGCCATACCAGCTGATCCTTTTTACAGGACTATACCGTTCCTCTTACCCTCTGAGTAGTTCTCTCTGGGATTGTCTACCAGCTGCTGTATTAGCAATGCCTATTTGCCGAGTTGCGTCGACGTACATGCGAGCAGGAAAAGGTTAAACCATGAACCTATGTCAGCTATACACAGCTGCTGACATAGGCACAGCTGCTGTCACCATAGGTAGAATAGTATTGGATTTCATCACCTTAGGTTGTCTAATCGACCGAATTTTTGGAAAAAAAACGTTCTGTTGGTAAGGATCGTTTACTTTCCCTCCATTCTAAAACACTATAGGAACTCATATAGAAATATGAGCTGTTTGGTGTGAGTTTCCATTGTAGTGTATACCTAGCGGTAGCTAGTAATAGGTAGAATTTTCGAAAAGCTGTTTATAACTTTATAATACTTAAGAATTTTTAAGAATTATATTATATATTTTTCTGTGTGAAGATGTAGAAAATTTTTGTAACGATAACGTACTCATTAAAATTTTGTTATCTTTTCAGGTTGCTGACAACATGGAATATTTGACAGTACCCTGCACCAATCGGGAAAAGTTGCCTTGCGGCCATAGGACCTGCAGGATACATGCACACTGTCATTACTCCAAGGGATCCTTATCTATCCGGGAGCCATCCAACTGCAGTATAGGCAATGATCTACTTCATACTGGATTCCACGCTACCAACGTTTTTAAGGATGAGAAAACCATCAGACACTGGGAGAGGGGATTCAAGAAGAGCTCTCAATATGGAACACCCTATGTTCCATCATTGGAAATGTGTACGGTCATCAGATATCGATGGTAACACTTTTGTCAGTACAACTGGAGCCTGCAGATCATGAAGTCCGGGACACGGTTCAGGACAAGCATCTGGATATTGACAACATGTCGACAGCTCCTTCTTCTCTGTTAGATAAAGGTTCTTGCTGACAATGGAAGCCTCGGATAACTCGTTTGATAGTCAGCAGGTAATTATTATTATTATTACAACCCTAGTTGGAAAAGCAAGATGCTATAAGCCTAGAGGATCCAATAGGGAAAAATAGCCCAGTGAGGAAAGGAAATAAGGAATTAAATAAATGAAAAGAACAAATTAATAAATCATTCAAAAAAAAAGTAACAACGTCAAAACAGATATGTCATATATAAACTATTAACAACGTTAAAAACAAATATGTCATAAATAAAATATAAAAAGACTCATGTCCGCCTGGTCAACAAAAAAGCATTTGCTCTAACTTTGAATTTTTGAAGTTTTACTGATTCAACTACCCGATTAGGAAGATCATTCCACAACTTGGTAACAGCTGGAATAAAACTTCTAGAGTACTGTGTAGTATTGAGCCTCATGATGGAGAAGGCCTGGCTATTAGAATTAACTGCCTGCCTAGTATTACGAACAGAATAGAATTGTCCAGGGAGGTCTGAATGTAAAGGATGGTCAGAGTTATGAAAAATCTTATGCAACATGCATAATGAACTAATTGAACGACGGTGCCAGAGATTAATATCTAGATCAGGAATAAGAAATTTAATAGTATTGAACCCCGTACTGCTTCATTGCAAACCCTTGTCCCTACATCTGCTACACCTGCTTCATCTACTAATCTTCTTCCCATTACGACTGCCCCTTTGTTCCCTGGACATTTGGAGTTCATGGCTTCCTTGAAAGCATTCATGGAAAACATTCATGTTGACCATAAAAAAGCTCAAGAGTCTCTAGATGTGAAGATTGAGGTTCTTCAAGAGGCACAAAAGTCCAAGGGTCCACTACTCTTAAGTCTTCCAGACTTTTCAATAAAAAACCCTTGTCGTTATGCAAAATATAGGGTTTTGAGTGAAGGGTACATTCATATTGGCGAAGGCATGGGCTGTTTTAGAATTAGAGTTTTATTCCTCTATAGAAAATTATTCTTTCTGTTACATGAGGTTGAATTACGAAGTATCTATCAGGATGATATGATTCCCAAGTGAACGATCATTTTAGGTAATGGTTAAGCTCAAACCTTGTTGATTAAAGAGTCCAAGACCGGTGAGTTTTCTAATTCTCAACTTTCTGCTTTCGTCTCAAAGAGTTTGGAGGCGGTCAAAAAGGCATTAGTGGATGGTAGACCTCTGCCAGAGCTTGAGGAGTGCAAATTCATTTATCTTGCTCTCCTATATGACTCCGATAGTTAGGAAGATGTCAAAAACAACTTTACAGTTAGCAAACAGGATAGGGATACAGGAGAAAAGCTGTTAAATAATAGGTTGCGACAGATTCAGAAATTGCTTTTAAAAGTAGAAGAGATCTCTTAATTAAGGATTCATTCATGCACACTATTCTATCTTATTTCTCTTCCTCTTGTTTTGTTAAAGTTTTTATAGTTTATATAGGAGATATTCATTTTAATTTTGTTACTGTTCTTGAAATATTTGTATTTTTTCTTGTTCCCTTTCCTTACTCGGCTATTTTCCCTGTTGAAGCCCCTGGTCTTCTAGCATCCTCCAATTCCAGCTAGGGTTGTAACTTAGTAAGTAGAAATAATGATGATAACTGGAGGCCAAAGAAAGACTGGCAGCTTTTTTGTCGCACCAGTCTTACCTTAAAATGCTAATCTGACCTCTTTACAGTTTTGGACCAGGCCCATTTAGCTACATTCCATCATAATGTGCATGCTTCCTTTTTAGCCAGGAGAGCCTAGCAGCAACAACTATTAGGCATGAGCCTAAAATATTGATTAACTCCAACATCTCGGGGAAAGATCTGTTTAACCAAAAGATGGTAAAAGAAGTCGAGGACACGAGAACAAGAGACTTGCAGAAACGGGGTATGTCCTCTAAGAAGAAATTTACCCTAGGAGAAGAACTTTAACCTAAAGGCACAAAGCCTAGGAGAACCTTTAAAGGCAAAAACATTACCTGCCATGACTGCCACAGTTGCCACTATTCCCCAAACATATACACGGTTCCTCAGCAGTACATTACACAGTCCAAAGGCCCCAGTTCCGTTTACGAACTGACCACTACCACACTTCTCCCCATTTAAGCTCAAGGGAGAAATGCGAGAGGAAAGAAAGAGTCTGGAATGGTCAAGAAATTAAAGGCAGATCATATAGAGGAGCAGGTTCTTCAAAACATCAATGAGGAGCTTAAAGGATCAATGAAAATTCGATCCTTTGGTACAGAGCATAATCTCAAAAGAACTAGGTTGGAAATGGAGACAAATCCCTACAGTTCAAGAATTTCTCCCAACCCACAACATAACTCCTAGAAGAATGTGTCCGGAATCTCCTCCAGAAAGTAGTTATCCTATGCACAAAATCTATGAACTTTCAAGGACTTCTATTTTCCGTGCTTAAGAAATATTCAAACACTCTTCAAACTCATTTAGACTTATCCCCATTAAACAAGCTCATTCAGAGCAACAAGTTCTAGATGCCAAATATCTCACATTTAGAGACCCTACTCCCCCAAGGGGCCTACACCATCCCCATTGATCTTACCGATGATTATTGGCATCCTCTGATAATTGGGCACTTCTCCCCCTACCTTGGTTTCAGACTGTCCAGAAAGTCCTATATATTCAAAGCTATGCCCTTTACGCTCAACAGAGCTCCAAGGATTTAAAAAAAACTAGTCTAGATTTTTGTCCAGCAACTCAGGACAAACGTTTTCAGGTGATTCTATACCTCGGCGACTGGTTAGTATAGACTGCGACGATGACTTAGTGTCCTTTAGCCATCAGTCTGGAGAAGAAAGGCATTAAATGCTCGAAGATATCACCATAAAACCCTGGCTATACTTTGAAAACACCTCAGGCAAAAGATTGTCGACACAAATCTCGCTGAAGTTTCCTTCTCCGTCAGTGACGATCCACACGGAGGCCTCGAAACAAGATTGGGGGAAGGGGTTCATACCCACCAGCAATAATATATGTGGTCAAATATCAGGTGAATTTCAACAATTCCATATAAACCTTCTGGAAGCTATGGCTGTCTTTCTTTCTCTGAAGAGATTGAACGCGAATAGGGATTTACATATAAGTTTAGTTCTGAACAGAGAGGGTTCGAGATATCCACAGATCAATCGCATAATGTTGGCCATTTTCTCTTTGATGAAGAGGAGAAACTGGCATCTCTCTGGAGTTCATTTAGAAAGGGTTCGCAATGTCACGGCAGACCCAATGTCAATACTCAAGCCTCTGGAAACAAAATGGTCACTGGACGAAAAATCATTCTTTTTCATTCTAGAGTAAGTCCTGAAACTTCAAATAAATATATTTGCGATGAGCTTCAACTACAAGCTTCCCTGTTATGTAGCATGAAATTTAAATCCGAAAGCTATGAGGGATAGAGGAGATATCACTGGATTGAAACTTGGGGACTCATATTTACCTTTTTCCACAGTTCAATCTCCTCATGAAGGTCTTTGAAAAACTACGGACCTTCAAAAGAACCGCATACTTAGTGGCCCCAAATTGGCCCAAGAGAACGAGTATCTTCTTGTTCTGGAACTCATACCACGCCAGATTTCTCTGCCAACACCAGTGCTGTCCCAGGATGGTCAACAGGAGACTGTCTTTTCTTCCTACTGGATTAACAACAACCTTCAGCTCATGATTTTCTTGGCCTAGCTGCTTCATGAGATTACGGAGTTTCAAGAAATGGATTGATGTTATAGAATAATCCCAGTCCTCTACTACAAAATGAAAATATTTTCTCTCTTGGAAGAAGTCAGATATGTTTGTTAAGAAACATAAGCCCACTTCGATTACATTAGACAACTGTTTATCATACTTATTCTCCTCACATTATTATTATTATTATTATTACTATCCAAGCTACAACCCTAATTGGAAAAGCAAGATGCTATAAGCCCAGGGGCTCCATTACGGAAAAATAGCCCAGGGAGGAAAGGAAATAAGGAAACAAATAACTGAAGAGAACAAATCAACAATAAATCATTCTAAAAAAGTAATGTCAAAACAGATATGTCATATATAAACTATAAACAACGTCAAAAAAAAAAATATGTCATATATAAACTATAAAAAGACTCATGTCCGCCTGGTCAACAAAAAAACATTTGCTCAAACTTTGAACTTTTGAAGTTCTACTGATTCAACAACCCGATTAGGAATATCATTCCACAACTTGGTAACAGCTGGAATATAACTTCTAGAGTACTGCGTAGTATTGAGTCTTATGATGGAGAAGGCCTGGCTATTAGAATCAACTGCCTACCTAGTATTACGGACAGGATAAAATTGTCCAGGGAGATCTGAATGTAAAGGATGGTCAGAATTATGAAAAATCTTATGCAACATGCATAATGAACTAATTGAACGACGGTGCCAGAGATTAATATCTAGATCAGGAATAAGAAATTTAATAGACCGTAAGTTTCTGTCCAACAAATTAAGATGAAAATCAGCAGCTGAAGAGCAAACAGGAGAAAAATACTCAAAATAAGGTAGAATAAAAGAATTAAAACACGTCTTCAGAATAGATTGATCACCGAATATCTTAAAAGACTTTCTCAATAAGCCAATTTTTTGTGCAATTGAAGAAGACACAGACCTTATATGTTTCTCAAAAGTAAATTTGCTGTTGAGAATCACACCTAAAATTTTGAAAGAGTCATACAAATTTAAAGAAACATTATCAATACTGAGATCCGGATGTTGAGGAGCCACCGTCCTTGACCTACTTACAATCATATTTTGAGTTTTGTTAGGATTCAACTGCATACCCCATAATTTGCACCATGCACTAATTTTAGCTAAATCTCTATTAACCCTGGATAGGTACGCTCCTCGGACACCCCTTTAAGGGTATACTCGGACGCGAACGACCCCGACGCCAAAAAAAACTCTTGAAAAATCAGTTTTTGCAGTAACCTCCTTTTTTCTTTTGCCAAAAAAAAACTTCAATGAATGCTTAAAACAACTGTAAAGATAAATACTACTCATCTGCAGAAAAACTATTTATTATAAATATTTTAAAAAATTAAGTAGAAAAAAAAGACCTGACATAAAAATTCATAAAAAAAAAGTTTATGCATATATACACAAATCCTTTTAGGAATTGATTCTTGAATGTTTAGGACACATCTTGATGTATTTTGGATGATGTCAGACCCATGGAGGTGAAGATCTGAAATGAGAAAAAAAGGGTAACTCTTTTTGGCCAAAAAAATTTGTCCAAATTTCATGAATTTTTTTGGGTACCCAAATGAAATAGGAAGTGGCTAATTTTTTTAGGGAATAAACATATGTTATCCTAAAATAGAAATATGTAAAAAAATCTTCATTATTTTGTAAATTACATTTATATCAGGGGCCATATCTAGAGGTAATTTTTTGAGTACTTAGAAATTTCGTAAAAAAATACATATATTTAATATATAATATGATATTTATGCAGGTAAAAATATACCAAAATATCACAAATTCTATAGGGAACAAGAATATATATAGATAGGGCAGCTTACGCTTCGGACATGTCCACAAAATGGCCGCCAACCACACTGACTCAGACTCCCTAATCTGCCACTTGAAATGTAGGAAGGGTATGTCAATTTCAAGGTGTTATTTACTAATCTAATTATTATTGGATATGCATAAAAATTGTATGGTGGGTTGCTGGATAATTGTAGATTATTTTACGGTTATAAAATTAAAATTCTGACCCAAAAAAAATTTTTTGAAGGGAAATAAAATCGAAAAAAAAAAAATGTAAAACAATATAATATTTTAGCTAAAAAAATTTGATGATATTCAATCAAAAAAGAAGTAAACAAAATTTTCCGACAAATAAACATCTAGAGGAATCATTACTCTGTGATAGTTCCTTAGTACGTAGTAATTTTGAAAGAATTGGGAAAAAACGAAAAAATGGCAATCACCGGAAAATCGAACACATACCTATATATACGCCATATCTGGCTAAAAAAAAGATAGGCATGGGTAGCCAGATCATCTAGAAACACTTTCCAACACTATAAAAATATAAGTTTTGCGACACTACTTGCCAATTCCTTACGGTAACATGAATAAGCAAAAAAATGCAAAACAAATAAAAAGGGGCACTCGCGGAAAAATGGCTAACATTCTAATATACGGCATTTCAGAAAAAAAAATTCAGCCACGTGATAGGCAAACCATCAAGGCACATTTTCCGACAAATAAACATCTAAATGAATCATTACTCTGTGATAGTTCCTTAGTAAGTAGTAATTTTGAAAGAAATGGGAAAAAACGAAAAAATGGCAATCACAGGAAAATCGAACACATACCTATATATACGCCATATCTGGCTAAAAAAAAAAGATAGGCATGGGTAGCCAGATCATCTAGAAACACTTTCCAACACTATAAAATTATAAGTTTTGCGACACTACTTGCCAATTCCTTACGGTAACATGACTAAGCAAAAAAATACAAAACAAATAAAAAGGGGCACTCGTGGAAAAATGGCCATTCTAATATACGGCATTTCAGAAAAAAAAAATTTCAGCCACGTGCTAGGCAATCCATCAAGGCACATTTTCCGACAAATAAACATATAAATGAATCATTACTCTGTGATAGTTCCTTAGTACGTAGTAATTTTGAAAGAAATGGGAAAAAACGAAAAAATGGCAATCACAGGAAAATCGAACACATACTTATATATACACTATATCTGGCTAAAAAAAAAATAGGCATGGGTAGCCAGATAATCTAGAAACACTTTCCAACACTATAAAAATATAAGTTTTGCGACACTACTTGCCAATTCCTTACGGTAACATGACTAAGCAAAAAAATGCAAAACAAATAAAAAGGGGCACTCGCGGAAAAACGCCCAACATTCTAATATACGGCATCTCAGATAAAAAAAAAAGACATGCACGTGTTAGCCCAACCATCAAGGCACACTTTCTAACACATAAACATGAAAAAAAATCAATAATATACGGCAATTCCTTACTACGTAGTAAATTTTTACAAATATTGAAAAAAAACAGAAATTGGCAACCGCAGTTAAATAACCAATATACCAATAACTACGTCGTATCTGACAAAAACAAAATCACGCATGGGTAGCCAGATCATCTAGACACACTTTCCAACACTAAAAAAGCAAAAGATTTACGACACTATTTGGCAACATCTTACGGAAAAATGACTTGGCAAAAAAATGCAAAAAAATGAAAAAGGGGCACTCGCGGTAAAATGCCCGACATTCTAATATACGGCATCTCAGATAAAAAAAAAGACATGCACGTGTTAGCCCAACCATCAAGGCATACTTTCTAACACATAAACATGAAAAAAAAATGAATAATATACGGCAATTCCTTACTACGTAGTAATTTTTACAAATATTGAAAAAAAACAGAAATTGGTAACCGCAGTTAAATACCCAATATACCAATAACTACGTCGTATCTGACAAAAACAAAGTCACGCATGGGTAGCCAGATCATCTAGACACACTTTCCAACACTAAACAAGCAAAAGTTTTACGACACTATTTGGCAATATCTTACGGAAAAATGACTTGGCAAAAAAATGAAAAAAAATGAAAAAGGGGCACTCGCGGTAAAATGGTCCTCGTGGTGATGAACGACATTTTAACTAAAAAAAAAATCATGCACATGGTAGCCAAACAATCCAGCAAGACTTTCCACAACTGATAACCTATACAAGTTGCACCATTCTACGACAATTTCATAATACGTAATAACTTTGATAATTATGCAAACTACCTTAGAAGGGTAAACTCGGTCGCGCTCGACCCCGACGCGTCTCAGAAATCGGGGAAGGAGTACAGCTACAGCAATGCACATCTGGACACTACTAGAGCGTGTAGGGGAGACACCTCCTGCAGGTCGATCACCCACAAATTCAGTCACGGGGGTGAGTCACGTGAAAAAAACCTGTTTTTTTTTGACGCTCGGGGTCGCAAACGACCCATCGTACCTATCCAGGGTTAAGGGATTCACCAACCCCAGATCTACATTCAGGGGATGGAATTGATGCAAAGAGAGTAGCATCATCTGCATATGCAACAAGCTTATTTTCAAGGCCAAACCACATGTCATGTGTATATAGTATGAAAGGTAATGGGCCAAGAACACTACCCTGTGGAACACCGGATATCACATTCCTATACTCACTATGGTGCCCATCAACAACAACTCATTGAGATCTACTACTTAAAAAATCAATAATAATGCTAAGAAACGACCCACCCACTCCCAACTGTTTCAGTTTGAAAACAAGGGCCTCATGATTAACACGGTCAAAGGCAGCATTAAAATCAAGGCCAACCATACGAACGTCCTGACCACAATCAAGGGATTTCTGTACTGCATTGGAGATTGTAAGAAGGGCATCACATGCTCCAAGGCCTTTACAAAACCAAATTGCAGACTAGGGAATAGATGATTACCTTCAGCAAACCTATTAAGACGTTTTGCCAGAAGACGTTCAAAAACTTTAGATAATATTGGAGTTATGGGAATTGGGCGGTAATCAGTGGGACTTGAGCTACCACTAACACATTTACATAGAGGAGTAACATTACCAATTCTCCAACAAGTGCTAAAAGCTCCTCTTCTTGCTAACTTGCGCAAAATAACTGATAACTTTGGAGCTAAGAAATCTGCTGTCTTTATAAAAAACAAAGGAAAAATACCATTTGGGTCTACACCTCAATAAGCATCAAGGTCCATCAACAGAGCTTTAATCTCACGAGATCAAAAAGCTAAACTAGTTTGTTTTTCATAACTCTGTTTACTGTCAAAAACATCAGCCAAAAGGGTTGCCTTTTCCTTTGGACAGTGAATGACTGAGCCATTTGGTTTAAGTAAAGGAGGAACTGTTGCATCTACACCAAAGAGTACAGATTTAAGGGTAGACCACCATTTATGTTCCTGAGTTGTACCAGAGAGGGTTTCTTTTATGATTAAATTTTACTCCTTTTCAGTTGAGGCATAAACTCTCTGAGCAAAAGCTCGAAGCTGAGTATAGTTGTTCCAGGTCAAATCTGATCTGTTACCCATCCATAGGTGATAGGCCTCCTGCTTCTCCAAATAAGCACGTCTACAATCATCACTGAACCACGGTTTGTCCTTCATTCGGTACCTTACCACACGAGAAGGGATATGCCTATCAATTATGTTGACTATATTCTCATTCAATGGGACAACAGGATCTACACTATTATATAATTGTGACCAATTCAAGCACAAAAGATCATGCAAAATCCCATTCCAGTCTGCTTGGGATTTCATATAAATTTTACAGGAATATGATATATCAGGGACAGGCTGCTCAGTCTTCACAAATTATGAAATCAAAGTATGATCAAAAGTCCCGACTGGAGAACCAACCTTACTAGTTATAACGCCAGGGGAGTCAGTGTATACGAGGTCCAAGCAATTACCAGACCTGTGAGTAGCTTCATTTATGATTTGCTCACAGCCTGATTCAGAGGCAAAGTCTAAATCTCTTAAGCCATGGCGATCGGTAGGAGAGATAGAACTTAACCACTCCCTATGGTGAGCATTAAAATCACAAACAAAGACAAAAGAAGCCTTTCTATCATCTTCTTGTATCTTAGCCATAATGGTAAGAAGACAATCGAAGATAGAATCATCCATGTCTGGATTCCGGTAGATCGAACACAAATAAAAGTTGTTATGCCTGCCACAAACTTTTATTACCTGAATCTCATGACATCCACATTGATAGCAGGACTTATGAGAAGCAGGGTACTCGGTCCTAATATACACCGCCATTCCCCTGGCCCTAGGAATGGCATCACGTTTCAGCATTATTGGCTTCTTAAAACCAGTTATAAGGACCTCAGATGAGTGCCTTATATTAGAAACCAAAGTTTCTGAGCACAAAAGAATATCATACTGTCTGGACGCAACTGTAAGGTCTTGGATATTTGCATGAAGACCACGAATATTGCAATACAAAAGACGACATTGACGAAATCTAGGACCTACTGGTCCCGGATTTCGCTGAATGTCTCCAGACAGCATAAGAATTAATAGAAATAAAAAAGAGACATCATACTTAAAAACTAGATTAACAAGAATTATAATAAAAACAATATGTACAGAATAATAAAAAAAGTGATTGATGATACCCACAGACTATAGTAAAAAGTCGGAAAAACTGGTCAACATAGAGGAGGCGTTACACCATTCAACGCTAAATACCCTCCAGGATAGCCACTTCAACTGAAGGGAGGACAGTAAGGATGGTTTTGAGACGAAAAACAATCAGGAAAGGAAAAGACAACCTCTTGATAAACCACCAGGAATCCATGGCCCTTATATTAAGCCTGCCCAACACACCATTTCAATAAAACAAGAGGAAAAAAAAAATAATAAGATAGAATAGTGTGCCCGAGTGTACCCTCATGCAAGAGAACTCTAACCCAAGACAGTGGAAGACCATGGTACAGAGGCTATGGCACTACCCAAGACTAGAGAACAATGGTTTAATTTTGGAGTGTCCTTCTCCTAGAAGAGCTGCTTACCATAGCTTACGAGTCTCTTCTACCCTTAACAAGAGGAAAGTACACTGAACAAATTGCAGTACAGTAATTAACCCCTTGGATGAAGAAGTGTTAAGTATCTAATTGTTGTCAGATGTATGAGGAAAGACGAGAATATGTAAAAAATAGGCCAGACTATTCTGTGTAAGTGTAGGCAAAGAAAAAATAAGCCGTGACTAGAGAGAGGGATCCAATGCATTATTGTCTGGCCAGTTAAAGGATCCAATACCTCTCTAGTGGTAGTATCTCAACGGGCAGCTGGTGCCCTGGCCACCCTACAACCACAGTTTTTTCCTCATGTAAATTGGCCCTAATGAGATTTATTGCTTATGCTTTCGATATAGGAATCATCAACAAACTGTTTAATCAGATCCCTAAGGCATGTACTCAACGGAAACTCAATGGCCCCTCAAAAAAAAAAAAAGGAAAAAAAAATCTCTTGGTCATTTGACAAAATATTGCACTCAACCTGTTCAATAGATAACTATTCTTCTTCGTTGGGAGATCTTACTAAAAAATCCATCATTTTATTAGCTATTGCTTCTGATCCTA
Organism: Palaemon carinicauda; assembly: GCF_036898095.1. Taxonomy (NCBI): domain Eukaryota; kingdom Metazoa; phylum Arthropoda; class Malacostraca; order Decapoda; family Palaemonidae; genus Palaemon; species Palaemon carinicauda. Next base: position 809,319 of record NC_090767.1, on the reverse strand, counting down.
CAGTCGACGAGATTGTGGCACTATCAAGGGATGATGACCACATCGAATTCTTGGAGTCGTAAGAAGTTAATTCATATCCAGGTCACGCATTCCTGGATAAAAATGAGCTCCCCACCAAACGTCTGGGGCCTTGGAATATCGTCCCCTTAAATTAAGATCCCTCTCTGTGCCCTGTGGAATGCCCCAAAGGTTAGCTGTCAAAGAATCAAGCCTTTAAAGGTGGAGAGCATTTTGAAGTGGGAAAAAACAAAATCATATCTCTTTGACACAACTGAGGTCCAAACTCACCTATTTTATGAAAAGGGCTGACCCTGATAGTATGCCATCAGGTCATGATCCTGGGAAAGTTGTCTCTTTCTTAAACCTCATCCAGTATATGTCCTTCGAAGACTTACAATCCTACACTAGATGGAAATCTTCAGTAGTGTTTTTCAAACATTAGTTGTAACAATTACAGGAAATTTAACACTTTGTTGTGGCAGCGGATAGTGTGATTAAACCATCTTTTTAGTGTTGTGCATGGACTATTAAGGACTGTGCTATATGAGACCATTACAGTTTGCAAAGTGCAGGTGGAATGTTTATACTGAAGAATCAAAAGGTGGCCTTTATTTTTATCATGGAGAATGATGTTACTGGATTTTTCTTTACGATGTTACTAGGGTAAACATCACTTGTTTAAAGAACAAAAAAATGTAAAATTCTTTGCTTTCCAAAATTATGAGAAATCTACGTCTTTTTGTGTTTCCTTTATTTGGACCTACTGTTTCTAAATAAAAAGTAGTGTACTTCTATTTTCTCAACCCTGATTTTACTGAATATTGCTTAGTCAGTATGTGTTGTTACATGGGCACCTTCGTCACAGTGTGTGGGAATGTGATGATAACTGTTTTATTTCTTTAAAGTTTACAAAGACTTTCATAGTCGACTCATAGAGTTGGACTTTTGCCCCAAAGTGTAAAACAAATCATCATTGGATACATTAACCTTAGAGTAATTTTATATAATTTATAACTAGTGATCTTGACACTAAAGACCATTTAGTGGGTTGAAATTCTATGCCAAAACAGAAAATTTTTGTTAATTCTCGGGTACACTTCCATAAGGAAGACATGGCTTAAACCGAAAAAAAAAAAATTTTTTACACAAAGGAAAAATCTATTTTTGGGTGAGATAATTATATCATCCAGAAGGATCCACCCATTACTTCATACCATCACGATTCTCAGTGTGAGGCCATTTTTCATACGATGGCTATTGATGGAAGGGTGAACAAGCAAACGTGTTCACAGCAAAATACTGGTATCATAGTTGTAACGGCTCTCCCAATCCTATCCCATATCCTTCGATACAAGGTTAACTCTATTCGGGGAAAGATAGCTGTGGATGTTTTAAACACGTCCTTGTTACATACATGATGTCTTTCACGATATTCGCTCCAGGGGTAGTAACCCTCCGATTTCTCTAAAGGTAAAATTCTCTGGTATATCAGTCGCAGAAAATATCCCAAGTAGAGCTTGAGGAACTTACAGGAACTTCCATCAGGACGACATGGCTATCCCACCTAAAACTATCTTCGTTTTTGGACACCTCAAAGACATTTTCAATTCTCATAAATAAATTTTTGTTGAAAGTTTTTCTAAATATCCAAATAATTTCCACCATCATTACCTAAATATTAAAATGTAATTCCATAACTCAATATAGTCCTGGAGAAGGGTCGAAAAATGATCCGAAACTCGTGTCAACACCAAATAATAAAAGGAGAAAATTTGTATTTTTTGCTGTTATCCTGAAAACTATCTGCTAGGCATTTAGTCCGAGGACAGAATATCTTCCATTTTTGGGCACCACTTTGTCATAATCTATTCCTTGTAAACTAAAAACAACAGATCCTAGTACCGTAATTAAAAGTGGTAGAAGTGTTTAATTATATTTACTGCCTAATACAAAATAAATAGATCAAATAAGTTCCCCTTATTTCTGAACGAGGATTAGTCTTGAACTGGACACCATAGTCAAAGAGTTTAAAACATCTATTTAACAAACATAAATGTTGTAGTACATTGACTTCTTGTATTTCATCCAGTATGCTAAAAAAACTATTAGTCAAAATCAGGAGTCTACGAACTGGCAGCCCTATATATTGTGACAATCTGATTACAGAAAGAAAGTGTTGGTGCAGCATCACCAGATACACTGCTTTATATAGGAGAAGAGAAAGCCAGTGTGCTTAAAGGTAACTATTTTAAAATTCAGTAATAGCTAAGAAACTTTACATTGATCACACTGTACAAATCAGGCAGTACTTTATCGAGGTTGCTATGGACATCGATTATGCATTGAAATTCTTCAATCAGTCTGTTATGAAAACCATTGTCTAATGTAATAAAAAAGAAAAGTTCTTAAAACCACAAAATATTTAATATTTCAGTGTCCTAACACAGGGTTTTGTTCATTTTCTTTGAATTTAGTATATATATATGAAGAATTGGAAAATTTTTAAAAATAAATATAAGAAAGATTAATTTTTACAGTTGTATAACATTTATCTGTAAATTACATCCATAGGAAATACAATTTGTGTTTATCGCTATTTTGATGAATAATACATGAAAAGTGTGACTGTGATTGAAGAACAAACATTAACATACAAGTAAATTTAGAGTTTGCTTACAATTTTTTATACTTTTCATAACGAAATATCTTATTCACTATTCATATCCCCAACACATTTTGCTTTACTTCAAAACAGATTAACTGGTTATTAAATGATTGAAAATGGCATTTTGAAAATTTCTGTAAATAATCTTTTCATTTAAGTAATACATTGCAAATACACCCAACAAACCTAAGCTGTGACTGCTTCTAGTTCTATTTACCCTCTGACATTTATCCATATCAGGTCTTACGATGGGTTACACTAACCATGTATGACATTTGAGAATACTCATTAACTATAGTATCACAATATTGGACTCTAAATATCAGATATTCACAGACATTGGGGAGAAAAAAAGAATATCTGTTGTTTTGGTAATGCTTGCTACAGAAACTTGTGTCACTGAGCCTTGCTCTGCCGCAGGACTTATCGGGGAAAAATAGTCCTCCGCAAAACAAAGTCTTCCAATAGTATTTTCTTAATATTTTACTGATTTTTTACTGGAAATCATTTGAAGGTCACCTCCAACCGATTTCAGTAAGCAATACTTAATTCTGATTAAACCCCAAAAGTATTCATATATCTTTCTAAGCAACATGAGAAATAAAATGCTCCACCTTTCACTCAGAATAATACGAAAGGGATTGGCTTCTTAGAAATTTGAGATGATTGTTGTTGTTGTTATTGTTGTAGATTACCGGACACTTTGTAAAGTAGTTTAATGTACAAAAGGGCTCCCTTTCTCAAGAAGCTTTCAAATTCTTTTGATTTATAGTTAGAGATCCATACTGAGACACTCAGCATTGAGGGGACATTGTTTGTCCGAAGAGTTACTTCTTAATGGAACAAAACAAGTTGTCGTTGTTTACATGTATTGATATACACCAAAAAAGAAACATCGATCAGAAGTACATACAGTATGATCAAAGGTTAAAGGTCAAAGTATAGAGACATTAAAGAAAATAAGTGACTCATAAACTTATTTATTTAATATGGAAATTTATTTCTAAGAGAAGAAAATTTTATCTTCTTACATAGGTTGTTTTTTATTTTTAATATCCTTGTAATTCAATTAAATCAAAATGGAATTAGTTTTAGGTAGAGAGAGAGAGAGAGAGAGAGAGAGAGAGAGAGAGAGAGAGAGAGAGAGAGAGAGAGAGAGAGAGAGAGAGAGTACCATCCTCCACCGAGACTAACAAGGAAGCGGGACTTTTCCTCTCAGCAAACACATCTAAAAGGTCATCATCATTTCACCATCACATTGCGACATCGTCTGTTGCAATAACATCACATTTCTCTGTGACATCAACTCAGATCTGTTGATTAGAAACAACAAGGAAACAAGGAAGACATGTACACGTGAAGAATCTCCCCCCCCCCCCTCTCCTTACCATATATACATACTACTTTAACTAATGTCCTTATGATGGTAATAAAAGGTTTATACAAAAACAGTTAGTATTAGAGGTAAATTTATTGGATCAACAACAGCATATTATCAGTAAAATATCTAAATATCGGTAAAAATAAATAGCGAAATATATAATCAGGTGCAGTGCATAAATTGTCCATATTAACACAAAAAAAAAATTAATCCAGGTTATTTATCAATATCATATAGGAATATATGTCAACAAAATGATATTCCCAAAATAACACAAAATATATATTAAATCTATTTGCATTCTATGAGCAAGCATTAGGTGAAAATCAGAATTCAATGAAGGGTATATAGTGTATAGATTATATGTTAAAAAAAATATTCCATAATGCTACAAAAAATATAGTTTATTAATAAAAACAATACGTTCAAATAATGTTGTGAATAGGTGTAGAGTATAAAAATAGTATTTTCATATTATGTTGTAAATGGATATACAGTATAAAAATAGTACAATTAAATTATATCGTAAATGGGTATACAGTATAAAAATAGTATATTCAAATTATGATGTTGAAGGATATACAGTTTAGAAAATAGTAAAATCATATTATGTTGTAAATGGGTATACTGTATAAAAATTGTACATTCAAATTATGTTGTAAATGGGTATATAGTATGTAAATAGTACAATGAAATTATAACGTAAACGGGTATACTATATAAAAATAGTATATTTAAATTGTGTTATTAAAGGATGTACAGTAGAAAAAAAATAGTAAAATTAAATTATGTCGTAAATTGGTATGCAGTATGAAAGTAGTACATTCTAATCATATTGTGAATGGGTATACGGTATAATAAATAGTACATTCAAATTATGTCGTAAAAATCATCCTTGGTAAACCATTGATAAAATATTATAACAAAAAGATTATACAGCACCAAGATATTCTGAAAAAAATAGATAAATTATGAATTAAAAATTTCTTGTCTTCTGGTTACAGTGAAGATATATAGTATATTTTTAATTCTCTAACGAATTTTTAGATTTTTAAGGTAGAATTGGCACTAGCTTCCTTGCTCACCCAAATACCCCATTGAGAAGGTGGGAAATAAGGGTCATGGGGCATAGACAGAGTTGGAAGTCTGAGGACAGGGGTCAGCAGGTGGAGAGCCTCATACTACAGGACCTTCCTGGGGCACTGTATACCTTTTCTCAGCTGCTGTTTGTTATCAGAATCTGGCATTGGACTATTGTGGACTTCTCTCACTTAGGATCAGATTCCTGTGGAAAGAAACATAAGATTTTAGGTCAGGAACGTTGATTTTTTTTCTTTGAGAAGGAATCAAAAGTTATTACAAAGCACATGGAATTTAGGAATTTATTTATAGGGGTTCTAAAAAATGTTTAGTAAATAGGTTGACTATGACAACAGGAGTGCCCAGCTCTACAGAATGGACTGGTTGTAGAGACGAACAGAAAATAATACGAGTAGTGGAAATGAAATTCCTGAGAAGAGCATGTGGAATGATACATGATGGGAGAAGACCTGAAGACCTGTTGTTGAGATTGTGCACGTACAGGTGGACAGAAAAGCAGAGTGGAGAAGGGGGTGAAATGTAGTACACTGATGTGCTGGTTCTGTACCAAAATGCATGTTCTTTATTCCTGGAAATAAGTGATAAAATTCTGAAAAGAGTCAAGTATTCAAGTTCACTGCTCACAATGTACTTTGGTCCACTATCATCATGAGGAATATGCTTCAGGGCTTAATTAATTTCATATTCAACTTTGGGAAGAGAAACTCAAATATATGCATGTTAGATACAAGATTAATTACAGTTGTAATGTCAGTCACAGCAAAATATTTTCTTACTAAAGATACTGCTTTCAGTTAATGTTGAGAATAGTAATTTCTGTACAGAAGCAAATTTTTAGATAGATCAGCTTTATATCTCTACAAATGAACTCATTTTATTATGGAGATTGTGTATGTGCAGTGAGTGGAATAAACTGTATTTTGTATTCATTATAATTTTATGTAATTATGTAGCTATATAAATTTCTTTTTGCTTGTTTGGTAATCCATCAAATCTATTACCTCTACCCTTAATCCATAAGCTCTAATGGTACTCACCTGAAGATTGTGATCAAAGAGGAGATCGGGTGAGTTCTTTACACTTCTGATTAATCAAGAGGATCTAATCACCTAAGTGGATTCCAGATGATATGATGGGAAGAAGATGTCCTCGTCTTGCTTCTCAAGGAGACTAGACTACTCTTCATCGATTATGTGAATCTGCAATTAAATGAAGCTGATATAAAAAAACTTCTCATGAAGCATATAAAATAGCAATTGAAAGAACGGATCATCAAAACGGATCATATCTTTCAGTTTTCACATTACATTAATGATAGAATAATGTTCATAAGGAAATATTTCATATTTATTTCAATAATCTTAATAAATTTACATTTAAAAGGACAATCCAGAATCAAATGGCTCCTTCATTCCAAGTCTTATCATTCATGAATTTGTTGCAAAAAAAGAAGAGGAGAAATATTACTTGTGCATTAACTAAATCGTCCAGCAATAAATCTTAAGGAAAATATAGAAGTTGAAGACGGCAGGCTCTGTGCAAAGAAGTGGAAGATGACTCTAGAGAAGGACAAAGTAAAGGAATGACTGTGTCTGGTACTCACTGATATCAATCCGAGACGAGAAGTGAAGGAATTAACACTTTGAGAGATGACCTGCTTTTCCCTGAGGTCACACTCTATTTCCAGAATGCAGATAACGTCTATTGTTTAGGTACATTGCCTGGCCCTTCCAGTCATACACAGGCTCTTGTAGTTTTGCAGCCGATAGGAAAAATGTCTCAAAAGGGCCTCAGAAAACTCTCTATTCAGACTCCTAAACAGAAAACAAGAAAATATGTCTTATAAGAATGACCTCTCACCAGAGGGCTGATGCAAGTGCCATTTGAAGAAATGGTGGAATTTCCAAAAAGAAGTTAAACCAAGTAATTTTCTTGAAAATTTGCAATAACCCTAGAATTAATCTTTTGTGAAAAAAAAATATGTTTAATTCATCTTGCCAAATGCCTGAAGACAAATTATGTAAGTGATACCCATATAATGAAACTATTTGAAGGAGGTATCTTTACAGTTATTTTCTAAAGACAGGAGCTGAAAGTTTGAAAACCCTTATACGTCTAATGTAGCTAACTATCAAAGAAATATTTATTTTTCATAAAAAATCGTACTCTTAACAATGATAGATTCAATAAGAAATGACAATATAGAAAACTTTTGCAAAAGTTACCGAAAGGAAAGTAATTTCACTCTGCATTTAATTCGCTAGGAACAGGGTTTTTTTTCTACAATTCATTGAGAGTAGCAACTCCAAAGTTTTTTTCCTTAAAATCTCACCTCATCTTTTTGTCTCTTCTTCAAAGTCCGTCTCAGTTCTGTGTTCCTTCTCCTCTCAGCAGAAGTTGACTGAATGGGTCTGACTGAAGCTGCTCTAAAATTTCAGCTTCTACTGAGTCCAATAGATGACAGTGGTCAATATCTCTGTGCACCAGTCAGTCCGTCAGTCAGTCAGTCATTCAGTCAGTTGGTCAGTCAATGTTCAGTTCTACCAGTTCATCTGATCTGTAAAAGGTGTATAGCATCAACAAAGGAGTACATTACAAAGTTTAAGTACTATACAAAAGATAAAATGTCTGCAATAAAAATCTTGTTGTGATATATCTTCACTCTGATCTTTTATCGCAAAACAGAATGGATCAATTAAATAAATATGAATTTGTAGTGGCGGAGCAGATCTATTCATTATCATATAATATTAACTGCAATATAGAAGTTGTACAAAAACACTTTACACTTTATATGTAAGTTCACCGAAAAATGATATAGTTGTGATAAATAGGATTTTGCATGGGCCAAATTGCCTGATAAAAGATGAGCAAAATAAAGGAGTTATAGAAAAGAGTGTCTATACAAAGAAGAAGAAGAAGAGGAAGAGGACTCTAGAGAAGGTCTAAGTTAAGGAATGACTGAGTCTGGTAATCACCTCCATCGATCCGAGATAAGCTTTGAAGAACTGTCTTGGTGCTGCTCTCTGATGTCGTATTCTGGTTCCTGAATGCAGACATTGTCTGCAAATTCATCTAGAGAAACTCTGTACTCTCTCTCAGGTGGATTCAGTGTGCCCAACCTCCAAAATAAAAACCTGAGGTGAGTTGAGCTGCTATAGAAAGAGTATGCCAGGGACCTCGTTCCACCAGGCCTGGTTTGGAGCTTCTCTTCTAGGCAAGGTGTTTCTCAGGTCTTTGCAAGGAAGGACTCAATAAGTTTAAATGACATCTCACCTAAGTGCTGGTGCAAGCACCAATAAAGGAGAGGGAGGAATTTCCGAAGAGAAGCTCGTCCCTTAATCATTTCCCTGCAAACATACAATAAAGCAGACTTATCAAATACCCCTTGCCTTATGGTCAATGATAAATTAGTGATATGGATGCAATGCCTTGAAACCATTATAAGGAGGTAATTTTTACAATCCAGAATCAAATAGCTCCTTGATTCCAGGTCTTACCATTCTTGAATTTGTCGCATAAAGATAAAAGGAGAAATATTAATTGTGCATCAACCAAATCATCCAGCAATAAATCTTCAGAAAAATATAGAAGTTTTAAGAGAGGAGGCTCTTTGCAAAGAAGTGGAAGATGACTCTAGAGAAGGACAAGGTTAAGGAATGGTTGTGTCTGGTATTCACTGACATCGATCCGAGACGAGAGGCGAAGGAATTAACACTTTGAGAGATGACCTGCTTTTCCCTGAGGTCACACTCTATTTCCAGAATGCAGATAATGTCTGTTGTTTAAGTACATTGCCTGGCCCTTCCAGTCATGCACAGGCACTAGCAAAAATTCCTTAAGACAAAGCTTCTACTCCTCCCTATTTGAAGATATTGAAGCTCGACCAATATTTATCCTGAAAACATAATAAACATGAACGAAATATTGTGAAAAAAATATAAGTTAAATACGTCTTGCTTGATGACTGAAGACAAATCAGTTAAGCAGAATCCATATAATGAAGTTATTGAAAATAGGTAATTTTCAGAGTTATTTTCTAAAAACAAAAGTTGAATGTTTGAGAACCCTGAGTTTATCTTCACTTTTAATTGTGATTTAGAAACAACAACGTAATTTAGGTCAAAACATATACAACACATCAAGTTGCAGCTATTTGTAGACATTTGGAAAATAAGAGGAATAGAATCCTTGGTCAGAATTACCTAATTGTTCCTCTCTGCATGTCTGTCTGTCTGTCTGTCTGTGCTGCAGAGGTGAGACATCTAATTTCTTTCTCCTTTGATTGTGATGATATAATAAAGACATTACGTTCTATTTCCAAGAAAAAACATAAGAGGAAAAATTAATATCAAATGAAATACAAACAAGTACAGTAGTATGAAAATATTCTAACAATGCTTTAATGTAATAGATTCTCGAAGAAATATTATTTATCATGAATAATAGTAATGATAAAAATAATGATGATGCAGAAAACTTTTGCAAAAATGACCCAAAGGAAAGTAACCTGACCTATTCCATTCAATTCAATAAGAAAAATAACTACGGATATTTTTCTTCCCCTCAATGCATTTATAGTAGAAACTCCAAAGTCTTTTCCTTAAAATCTGACCTCATCTTTTTGTCCCCCCTAGTTCTGTTGGTCCTTCTCCTCTCATCAGAAGTTGACTCAATGGGTCTGACTAACATATTAGTTTCTCTTGAGTACAACAGATGACGATGAGCAATATCCCTGTGCACCAGTCAGTCAGTCAGTCAGTCAATGTTCATTTCTACCAATTCATTCGATCTCTCAAAAGGAAATAGCATCAACATACGAGCGCATTACAAATTTTAAGTGCTATACTAAATGAATAAGACCGAGGTGAGGAGAGCTGCTACACACAGGGTATGTCGGGTTACAACAGACCTCCTTTGGAGCTTTCCTTGACGATCGGGGCCTCTGACAATCTAGCTCACCAAATGGCTGGTGAAGGCACCATTAGAGATGAGGGAAGAATTCCCAAAGAGAAGCTCGTCCGTCACTTAATCATTTCCTGCAAACCTACAATAAACATACAAAAATAATGACTTTGGAAAACAGAATTGTGTGTCTCTTACATAACGGTTAAAGATAGATTAGTGAAATCAATGTAATGCCTCAAAACCATTATTATAAGTAGGAACCTTTTACAATGATTATCTAAAAATAATAGTAGATTGCCTGAAACACCAGAAGCAATGTTTACTTTTGATTTGTGAAAACTAACTCATTGAAGAAAGCAGAGAGAGAGAAAAAGGAAATGAAGCTACAGCTACTGATAATTAATTCGGTCTTTCTCTCCCTGGGTTGGTCTCTCTCAGCCTCTGTATTGCCATGAGAATAAGAGAGACACACCTCATTTAATCTACCTTTGCTAGTTTCACGCTGATATAGAAGATATCATTACCTTTTATAGAGTGAAAATTTATATTTCATTGTGTGAAAAAATGAAAATATTCGAAAATAAGTCGAATTGTATAAATAGTTTTTTGAAATTTATATTCATCATGAATAATGAAATTTAATATTAACGTTACTCTTTTCATTCAATTCATTAGAAATAGTAACTTAAATATTACCCTTTCTATTTCTCTAGTTAGGAGCAGTAACTACAAATCTTAAATTTTCATTCCATTGATTAAAATAAGTAACTCCTTATCATAACCATTTCATACAATTCATTATGAACAATAACTCAAAATTCTTACGTTGAAAATCCTACCTCATCTTATTATTCTCTTCTCCAATGTCAGCTTCAGTTCTGCCTTCCTTCATTTTCTGATAAGAATTTCACTTCATGGGTCTGACGGACCTGGCCTAGCATGTCAGCTTCTCTTAGGTCCAACAGATGATGAGGAACTGTATCTCTCTGCATCAGTCAGCCAGTCAGTCAGTCAGTCAGTCTTCTGTTCTATCAGTTCATCTGATCTGCAATAGGAAACAGCATCAATATATGAGGCCATTACAAAGTTCAAGCGTTTTACAAAAGATCAAATCTCTGCAATAAAAGGCTTAGTGTCATAATCCTTTACTTTGATTTTTAATTGCAAAACTAAATTGACTACCTATGATGATATGATTCCTTAAAAGCAAAACTAGTCCATTTTAACATGTAAGTTCACAGAAAAATTTATACTTTCTGATAAGTTTACTTTAATGTTGAAAATAATCAAATACAGAGCAAGAGATTTCACAAAGAACTCACCTGTTTGAAAAGTTTTAAGATCCCTTTTCTCATTTCTTTTTGTTGTATGATATGAGTCCTTTGAAGGACTTGGGTATGAATGATATCTTCAGTCACCTCCAGAGAGAGAGAGAGAGAGGGGGGGGGGGAATTCTTGCTGAAGAGCTTATGCTTTACAGTTTCTTTGGAGAGATTCCGTCCAGAGCTTTGAGGGAAGATTGGGGACATATCATAAGATGTTTTCAATGTAGGCTAATACTAAAAAATAAAATGTTAAAGGTGATAAAAATAACATTTGTTTCATTCACAGATTTATTTTTGATGATTTCCACTGTTACTTATTACCTACCATCGCCTCTACTATCATCAACGAGACTTGATTGTCATCAATAGATGTTGGACAATTTTTAGAGTGAATCTTAGTACATTCAAGTCTTGCAGCATTTTGCTAAGAATATGACATTATATAAGTCAAGCACTATTTTGTCACTCAAAAAAAAAAATAGTTGCATTGAATGATTAAACAAGAGCAAAGTTCTGATAATATATACAAATGAATAGTACAAACAGGAGAATTAATATAACAATAAACATAATAATAAAGGTTCCCCCCCAAAAAAATAAGTTTTTATATAAAGACGTTGAACTTTCCCTCACATTTGTTATTGTCAAGTAGATGTCTGAGACATGATTAAACAAATATATCAAACACACACACACACACACACACATATATATATATATATATATATATATATATATATATATATATATATATATATATACATATGTATATAAAATAGATAGATAGATATATAGATAGATAGATAGATTTATAACATTCCCTTACAGAACTGAACTTTATGATCAGAAAGTGAATATTATAATCTAATCATTATAAACATAACAATAAAAGTTGACAATTCCCGAAAACAAAAGGTTTTCATAAAGAAATATTAAACATTCCCTGAAAATTGATATATTTATATACTTATATTTATATTTTTATACATTATATATATATATATATATATATATATATATATATATATATATATACATAAATATTACAATGACCTTTATAATCTAGAAGTGATCTATATATACTAACCATTAAGAAAAGGGAGACATACTTGAACCAAAGATATCATTGTCCTTTTAATATCAGAAAAATACTCTCTAAAATAGTAATGTTATTATGTTATTTCCAAAATACCTAAAATATATATAAAATGTTGTTGTTTTCCAACTATGATCATGATTATTTCCAAAGACTTCAACGTGAATTAGATTTTGGAAGCTGTGACTCTTGAAAGAAGAACTTCCTTTTGTTCCATTTCTTCTATTTTCCTTCTGCAGTTAAATCCTGTCGAATAAAGAAATAATAATAATAATAATAATAATAATAATAATAATAATAATAATAATAATAATAATAATAATAATAATAATGAAGAGGGAAAACAATTCAATGAATAAACCCAAAAGAAAACATAGGCAAAGATTACTATATTCATTATAGAAAGGAGTAATAATGATAATAAAGGAAATGCAAAAGAAGAATATGATGAGAGTTAAAGGCAATGAGGAGATAATTGAAATACTGAGGTGCAAACACACATGATCAGATAACTTTAACAGAAAAATCAGAATAAATGGAGATAATGAGGAGATGGAAATTGCTATAGATAACTCTCTCTCTCTCTCTCTCTCTCTCTCTCTCTCTCTCTCTCTCTCTCTCTCTCTCTCTCTCTCTCTCGGTATATATATATATATATATATATATATATATATATATATATATATATATATATATATATATATATATATATACATATATATATATATATATATATATATATATATATATATATATATATATATATATATATATATATATATCTTCTTAATAATAATAACTAATAATAAAAAAGCAAAAGCAAAATCTTAAAGAAATATAAATTTTGAAACTAGGCCTATAGTGAATACAGTATATTTATCCTGGCTCATCACCTGCTGCCGGAAGGTTTGGAACGTTATTGGAAGAGAGAGAGAGAGAGAGAGAGAGAGAGAGAGAGAGAGAGAGAGAGAGAGAGAGAGATCGTAAAACACCTATGAGAAACAGGAAGAAGTATAAAAAGAAGAAGCAAACTCACCAATAAACACCATCTCTACATCCGGTGGATTCCTTTGCCTTAAGATCCATCTCTCTGACTAAGGCTTCGTCATTTGGTCGTTCTTCTTCTGGGAACTGGATGTAGCTTCTCACCCTGACTCCCTTCAAGGAGGCGAGGAGTCTGAGGATGACCTCAGGGCTCCTCGTCCTCCCCAGGGAACACAGAGGAAACCAGATTCCCGTGAACGATCTGTTGGGAAGAAGAAAGAAAGGAAGAAATTGGGATGAAATGGAAGGAAATGAAAAGAAGAAAGGAAATGATGTCACCCACATTTATTCATTATATTATGCTTTCATCTTATTTTGTTAAGATGGATATTTGCATTCAGACATATACACACACACGCACAAACACGTATACGTACACACACACACACACGCAAGTGGACAAACACAGCATTGCAATTGTTTATATATACTTATATTTCATGACCCAAAATATCATGTAAATTTTGAATAAAAGTAAATACTGAAATTGATAACAGTTTTTATTACATTTTTCATTATTGATGTTAATTTATATATTTTATGATCAGTTTACTTAATGGTCAAAGAAAATAGACCTATGTTCTTTCCAAAAATAGATATGGATATATGTAGGCCTATTGAGAGTATCCTTTCACACACACACACACTCTCTTAAGGGATGATGTAACAATAGAAAAAGTTTAGAAATAAATAAAAATCTTTTCCATTTCTATAATTATCTTTTTTTTATTATATTTCTCAATATTGCGTTTACTTTATGTTCTAAGAAAATAGGCCTATGTCCAGTCCAAAATAGATATGGATGTATGTAGGCCTATTGAGAGTACCCTTTCACACACATACAAACACACACACACACACTCTCTCTTAAGGAATGATGTCTCCTCACCTCCTTGCATCCTGTGGTTGCAATGTCCGAAGGATGTCCCCAACCTTCTCGATGTCTTCTTCCTTGACGTCCTCGACATAGACATCGACATCTGGATCCTTCTCCAAGAAAGGGATGGGGCGACTGACGCTGCTGACGTCGTTGACACTGAAGCGAATAACTGAAAGAGAAAGAAGAAGAAGAAGAAGAAGAAGAAGAAGAAGAAGAAGAAGAAGAAGAAGAAGAAGAAGAAGAAGAAGAAGAAAAACGTTGAGAAAAATGATAATAAAAAACTGAACATTTTCTCTGTGTTTCTTTCTTAAGATTCTAAAGGAAATGATCAAATGGGAATAATAATAACAACGAATTTAGAGGCAAAAGAACTAAACACAGTAGAGCAATATGTCTGCCATTGTCTCTTTGTGGTTGCGTTAGTGTGTGTGAGTTTGCGTGTGTGTGCGTTTGCGTGTGCGTTTGCGTGTGCGTGCGGGAGTTAATGTGTGTGTGTGCGTGTGTGTGTGCAAGTGAGCATTGTAGGGCTCGCATAAGGTATGGCATCAGTCTCCTCATGAAACCCTCACATTATGCACTGTCTAAATCACATCAGCCAATAACAACTCAGTTTCATTCTATTGTCAAAATATAATTGGTTAAGAGAAACCTTTTCACATTCCTTTTGCTGATTGGTTCTCCCGTTCGGATAACTCCGCCCACATCCTTGTAGAGAACCAATCAGCGAAGGAAGGAGGCGGAGTCAGGAGGAGCCGCGTTTGACTATGACTGGTGCCGATATTTGTTTCCTATTCATTACAATCATGATCACTATTATTCCTTTCCATCACTATTAACTAAATCAACACCATTAAAATGAGACATTTCCTTTTAATATATGGAAGGAAAGAAATTAAAACTTAACATTGAAAGCTTTTATATGAAATTAAAATCAGATTAAATCAATATTTTCCTTTTTGTGAAAAAAAACACCTGATTTAGACCTCTGAATATAATGTTCTACATCTATACAGTAATAATGATGATGATAATGATGTTAACAATGATATTGATAATGATAACAACGATATTAACAATGAATGACAGGATGTAGGAAAGGAGGCGAGGTATTATAATGTCACTCAGAGGAAAGAAACTGAGAAAATTCTTACCTAATTTTTCAATCTCTTTTGTCTTTTCCAAAGATCGACAGAAGGCGTCGAGACTGGGTTGGTCTGGAAGAGTCACTTGAAGGTTCCTAATATTTGGAGGGATTTGGAACGTTGGGTCCCAGATGCCATTGTATTCCTTACAACTGTTCCAAAGAGAAGAAAAGAAAAGAAAGAAATAGTTATTGGATTTGATTGGGAATTTTAATATCAAGTTGATGATGATGATGATGATGATGATGACGAAAACGGAAAGTAAAAAAAGAATAATTTTGTAAAATATGGAAATTGATATTAACGAAAAATGAGAAAGAAATAAAAATCGGGACTTTTTGATGTTTAGCCGACTTATTATGAGTCTAATTGTGACAATGATGATAATGATGATACTGACAATATAAAATATATTGTTTACAAGACTCAAGTTGATTATTATACTAAAGTTATGAGTTCTCTCTCTCTCTCTCTCTCTCTCTCTCTCTCTCTCTCTCTCTCTCTCTCTCTCTCTCTCTCTCAGTAGGCATATATATTTGTGTATGTGCATATGTTTGTATGAATGATCATGTACCATTGTATTGTCATAAAGATATTTGATTATTATATGTATCTTGTAATATTCAAAATAACTGTAAAATAATGATAACTTACTGGGCTTATAGCATTCCACTTTTCCAACTGGGGTTGTAGCTTAGCAAGTAATAATAATAATAATAATAATAATAATAATAATAATAATAATAAAAGATAGTGAAATGAATATTCAGAATGAATGGATATAATAATGAGATGGAAATTGCTATAAATAACAACTCTCTCTCTCTCTCTCTCTCTCTCTCTCTCTCTCTCTCTCTCTCTCTCTCTCTCTCTCTCTCTCTCTCTCTAACTATATATATATATATATATATATATATATATATATATATATATATATATATATATATATATATATATATATATATATATATATATATATTCTAAATAACAATAACTAATACTGAAAAAGCAAAAGCCAAATCTTAAAGAAATATCAATTTTGAAACTAGGCCTATAGTGAATACAGTATATTTATCCTGGCTCATCACCTGCTGCCGAAAAGTTTGAAATGTTAGTGAGAGAGAGAGAGAGAGAGAGAGAGAGAGAGAGAGAGAGAGAGAGAGAGAGAGAGAGAGAGAGATCGTAAAACACCTATGAAAAACAGGAAGAAGTATAAAAAGAAGAAGCAAACTCACCAATCAACACCTCTACATCCGGTGGATTCCTTTGCCTTAAGATTCATCTCTCTGCGTAAGGCTTCGTCATCTGGTCGTTCTTCTCCTGGGAACTGGATGGTGTTTCTCACCCTGACTCCCTTCAAGGAGGCGAGGAGTCTGAGGATGACCTCAGGGCTCCTCGTCCTCCCCAGGGAACACAGAGGAAACCACATTGACCCGAACGATCTGTTGGGAAGAAGAAAGAAATGAAGAAAATGGGATGAAATGGAAGGAAATGAAAAGAAGAAGAAAGGAAATGATGTCACCCACATTTATTCATTATTTTATGCTTTTATTGTTATCTTGTTTTGTTCAGATGAACATTCAGACACATACACGCACACGAACAAACACGCACACACGCACAGACCCACGCAAGTGGACCAACACAGCATTGCAATTGTTTATATATACTTATATTTCATGACCCAAAATATCATGTAAAATTTGAATAAAAGTAAATACTTAAATTGATAATACTTTTTATTACATTTTTCATTATTGATGTTAATTTATATATTTTAGGATCAGTTTACTTAATGCTCAAAGAAAATAGACCTATGTTCTTTCCAAAAATAGATATGGATATATGTAGGCCTATTTTAACAATTGAAAAAAGTGTAGAAATAAATAAAAATCTTTTCCATTTCTATAATTATCTTTTTTTTATTATATTTCTCAATATTGCGTTTACTTTATGTTCTAAGAAAATAGGCCTATGTCCAGTCCAAAATAGATATGGATGTATGTAGGCCTATTGAGAGTACCCTTTCACACACATACAAACACACACACACACACACACTCTCTTAAGGAATGACGTCTCCTCACCTCCTTGCATCCTGTGGTTGCAATGTCCGAAGGATGTCCCCAACCTTCTCGATGTCTTCTTCCTTGACGTCCTTGACATCGACTACGAAAAGTGGATCCTTCTCCAAGAAAGGGATGGGGCGACTGACGCTGCTGACGTCGTTGACACTGAAACGAATATCTGAAAGAGGAAGAAGAAGAAGAAGATGAAGAAGAAGAAAGAGAAGAAGAACGATGAGAAAAATGATAATAAAAAACTGAACATTTTCTCTGTGTTTCTTTCTTAAGATTCTAAAGGAAAAGATCAAATGGGAATAATAATAACAACGAATTTAGAGGCAAAAGAACTAAACACAGTAGAGCAATATGTCTGCCATTGTCTCTTTGTGGTTGCGTTAGTGTGTGTGAGTTTGCGTGTGTGTGCGTTTGCGTGTGCGTTTGCGTGTGCGTGCGGGAGTTAATGTGTGTGTGTGCGTGTGTGTGTGCAATTGAGCATTGTAGGGCTTGCATAAGGTATGGCATCAGTCTCCTCATGAAACCCTCACATTATGCACTGTCTAAATCACATCAGCCAATAAAAACTCAGTTTCATTCTATTGTCAAAATATCATTGGCCAAAAGAAACGTTTTAAATCCCTTTTGCTGATTGGTTCTCCCGTTCGGATAACTCCGCCCACATCCTTGTAGAGAACCAATCAGCGAAGGAAGGAGGCGGAGTCAGGAGGCGCCGCGTTTGACTATGACTGGTGCCGATATTTGTTTTCTATCCATTACAATCATGATCACTATTATTCCTTTCCATCACTATTAACTAAATCAACGCCATTAAAATGAGACATTTCCTTTTAATATATGGAAGGAAAGAAATTAAAACTTAACATTGAAAGCTTTTATTTGAAATTAATATCAGATTAAAACAATATTTTCCTTTTTGTGAAAAAAAAAACACCTGTTTTAGACCTCTGAATATAATGTTCTACATCTATAGAGTAATAATGATGATGATAATGATGTTAACAATGATATTGATAATGATAAAAACGATATTAACAATGAATGACAGGATGTAGGAAAGGAGGCGAGGTATTATAATGTCACTCAGAGGAAAAAAACAGAGAAAATTCTTACCTAAAACTTTAATCTCTTTTGTGTTTTCCAAAGATCGACAGAAGGCGTCGAGACTGGGTTGGTCTGGAAGACTCACTTGAAGGTCCCTAATATTTGGAGGGATTTGGAACGTTGGGTCCCAGATGCCTTTGTATTCCTTACAACTGTTCCAAAGAGAAGAAAAGAAAAGAGAGAAATAGTTATTGGATTTGATTGGGAATTTTATCAAGTTGATGATGATGATGAATTTATGATGATGATGATGATGAAGACGAAAACGAAAAGTAAAAAAAGAATAATTTCGTAGAATAAGGAAATTAATGTAAACGAATTATTAGAAATAAAAATCGGGACTTTTTGATGTTTAGCCGACTTATCATGAGTCTAATTGTGACAATGATGATAATGATGATACTGACAATATAAAATATATTAATTACAAGACTCAAGTTGATTATTATACTAAAGTTATGAGTTCTCTCTCTCTCTCTCTCTCTCTCTCTCTCTCTCTCTCTCCCTTTATTAGTAGGCCTATATATGTGTGCATGTGCATATGTTTGTATATATGATCATATACCAGTGTATTGTCATAAAGATATTTTATTATTATATGTATCTTGCAATATTCAAAATAACTGTGAAGTAATAATAACTTACTCATTTTTGAGTAGATTCTTGATTGACTCTCTCTCTTCTACGGTCGGCTCTGAATCTCCGTCGAAATGTTTAAATAGACGTATGTCTGATGGGTTGATATGATGCCGGTAGAGTTGCCTTTGCAGTTCAACTAACCCATCAGTGTCATTAAGTCTTATTTGGATATCAATTTCCTCTCTGTTTGGGAGAGGGGGATCTGTGGCTCTAAGAAGGGCAATGTACGCATCAATTGTATGATCTTGAATTGTGGTGTCCTCATCAAACAACTTGAACCTCTGTGCTATCCATCTTGCAGAAGAATGATCACATTTGATATTCTTCAAGACTCTTAGCACAGAACGTTTGTCGTTCACTCCCGACGTTACTAGGAGTTCCAGTGCCTCAATCTTGGCATCTTCTGACACCTTCATCTCGTCTCCGTCACCCACATGGAATAGGCTGATCATATGTATCATCATATTTTGATATTTGTGAAGGTTTTCAGGGAGACTCCCTCCAAGAAGCATTTCAAAGATCTTTTTAACTGTGGCTGTGTTTACTGATTGGTCCCAGCATTGGTTTGTCAATTTCATAGGGAAAAACAGAGCTGCCATGAATTCCATTATCCCTTTATGCGGGAAACTGTAATGAAAGGAGCCTTGGGAAGTGGTCACTTTCTTCAGGAAGGCGCCAGTTAGCTCTTCGGCTGGCAATTTCATATGATAACAGAACTTGGACAAATATTTGATGGTGGATTTTGGAATATTGATTTCATTATTTTGTAATGCTTTGAATGATTCACAACATAGTTTTTCAATAACCTGCTGAACTCTATCATTTAATACACTTAGTGGTAAGTGAGCTGTGAGCGGGTTTTTCGCCAAACGCTCCTTCAATTTTGATAGAGACAAAAGGTAAAATTGCCAGTAGAGCTCAGCTTCAGTGGTGATGTTGCTTATAATATCTGGTTTATTCACCCACAGAATTGTTACAAGAGCGAGATTTAAGGGTAGTCCCCACACCTCATGCATAGTGTGCATTGTTTTCCTCAGATACTTTAACAGTTCATCTAATGATTGCAAAGGAGAATTGGCTGACCCCAATTCTGTATAATACTTGCATACAAACTCTTCTCTCTTCTCCTTTGGAATTCCCTCAAGACTAATTGTAGACACAGTTGTGTAATCAGATTTCACCTGATTGTTGAATCTCACCTCAACTTCAGGTCTGGTTGTCACAATAACACTAATTTTGCGGGATTTCTTCAGTGTCAAAACTTCTAGGAATAATTTTGCTGATTTATCATTCAACTCGTCATACCCATCTATGATGAGAAGACACTTGTGAGCCAAACACACATCAATAATTTCATTATCTTTGAATTTCTGGTGAACATCTCCAAAATACGCCACTAACAAGTCTTTAAAAGATTCAATGGAATCCCTGCATTCTACATACAAAAGTATGGCAAAGTCATTAAGGCTTTTGATGTCATCCTTCTTACTGAGCCAGTCAGAAATGATCTTCTTGACCAGAGTGGTTTTCCCCATACCTGCCATTCCCTTGATCAGTAAGAGTCGACTGTGATCATAATGAGGTACGTGATTCAGTATCTCCTCTATAGGAACACTACAGGGGCCACTTTCCCCTTCTAGCTTCATTTCTGTGTAAATCTTCTCTACTGGTATGTTGGGGTTAGAAGAGGTTCCTGTTATCAGGTTGAGAGGATTAATGCTTTTAAATTTTTCAAGAATTTTCTTCAAACAAGGGAAGCCTTCATCTTCCAATAACTTCATCTTTTTTGTGAAGTCAATTTCCCTTTGATATTCATCAAAGACCTCGGCTCCTATACCTCCTTTTCCTATCTCTTCTATCTT